>NC_134359.1:61196884-61379384 GCF_048569485.1 Anomaloglossus baeobatrachus
ATACCAGCCGCAGCGCTCACTTCCTGAAACTAGTCAAAGAGTTAGGGTATGATTTCACTCGAGAGCATTGGAAGTGATATGCTAATGACCCCCTGCTGCGGGTGTCAGCCGTGGGTCATGCGACTGTAATGTGATCTTGCTATCGTATCACAGCTGTGGAGAAGAGGGAACACTTTCTCCCCATCTCCTCCTCTGTCTGTCTCTGTGTATATCACACTGCACTTGGATTACATGCGACTGCAGTGCAATCTTTCACATGCTCCCATAGAGTTGTATGGGGGTGCGTGAGCCAAGCAGCATGCTGTGATTCATTTCTCATGCCGCTATGGCGTGACAAATCAATAGCATATGGACACTGCCCCATAGCTTTAGACTAGAGTGAGAGCAATCCGATGTTTTATCGTATTGCGCTCGTCCATGCAAATCGCCGTACCCTTAGGCTGCATTCAAACGTTTTGGTCACAGTGCTTTTTTTTTTTTTTACACAATCTGACAAAAATAAATCTATTTTTTAAGATTTTTGAAAATCATACCGTAGTAAAACCACTGCGGTTCTACTGCTATTGAAGAAAAAAGAAAAAGTGCAATGTGGTGGCAATGTGTCAATGTGGTCTTGGAGTCAACCCTTAAGCCTGCTTTACATGCTGCAATTTCTCGTGCCATCGCATTTGCAATCACACCCGCCCCCATCATTTGTGCGGCACGGGCAATTTGTTGCCCGTCTCGCACAAAGTCGTAACCCCCCCGTCACATGTACTTACCTCCCGAACGACGTCGCTGTGGGCGGCGAACATCCTCTTCCTGAAGGGGGAGGGACGTTCGGTGTCACAGCGACGTCACACAGTGGCCGGCCAATAGAAGCAGAGGGGCGGAGATGAGCGGGACGTAAACATCCCGCCCACCTCCTTCCTTCCACATTGCCGGCGGCCGCAGGTAAGCTGCAGTTCATCGTTCCCGGGGTGTCACACGGAGCGATGTGTGCTGCCTCGGGAATGACGAACAACCGGCGCGCAGAAGGACGTTCGATTTTTAGAAAATGAGCGACGTGTCAACTAGCAACGATAAGGTGAGTATTTTTGCTCATTAACAGACGCTCGTAGCTGTCACATGCTACGATATGTCAAACGGCGCCGGATGTGCGTCACTAACGACGTGACCCTAACGACATATCGTTTGATATATCGAAGCGTGTAAAGCCTCCTTTAATCATGCCATTAATGAATATAACTTTTCATTATACATTAATAAGTACTTATTTTCTTAGGATTATTAAGATAAATATCTACTGCATGGGGCTGTGTAGATATCGGACCACGGTGCTAAAAAAAAAAATGACTACTGCAATGAAGGTCGCAAAAGGCTGTCTCTTTTACAACACATCATCCAGATGAGAGTATTTTAAGAGATAAAGCTACTGATTCATCAAGGGTTTCACATCAAAATTATGGAGCAAAAAGTTGCAAAATTTGTAGCTTTTGGAGTTTTCATTTTTGTCCAATGCCTACAAAACAGGCAGAGCTGGGGCAGGACAGGGGCATGATGACCCCCGCTCATCAAATTCCTAGAAACTGGTGGTGTTTTCGTTACGGCACAAATCTAAAGCATTAAAAGGCATGTGTGTCTTAATAAAGCTGCTTTCTCACTACGTTTTTTTAACATGTGTCCTGAACGTTTTTTTAACGCAAAAACGGATCCAGTGCAAATGCGTTTTCATTTCAATGCATTTGCAATGGACTCGCGTCAACATGTGTTCACATGCGTTTGCGTGCGGTTTAGTCAGGATCCAGCGATTTGCAGTTTTTTAACTTTTTTAAAAAACGCTACTTGTAGCGTTTTTGAGCTGCGTCCAAATACTGCAAATTGCTGGATCCTGACTATACTGCATGCAAACCTATGTGAACGCTGGCATGCTGATAGACAGGATCCTGCTTGGCCAGAAACCAGCCTGGCGTGATCACAGTCTCTCTCTCTCTCCCCTCTCTTTGCCTCTCTCCTCTCTCCTCTCTCTTCTATCTCCTCCCCTCTCCTCTCTCCTCTCTTTTCTCACTCTTCTTCCACTCTCACTCTCCTCTCTTCTCCATCTCTGTCTCTCCTCTCTGTCTCTCCTCTCTGTCTCTCCTCTCTCTCCTCTCTCTCTCTCTCTTTTGCCCCCAGCTGCGTCTGAATTTCCAGTCTGTCATGTTCAGTTCCCCTCACTCCCGATCACATGGCTCCAATGCCCACCCATAAACTTCAAGTGACAGGATCCAGTAAAATAACACATGTGTTTGCATGCGTTTTTCTTTGAAAAAACAGGATCCGCTTTTGCAGCAAAAAAACGTTCATGAGGCATGTTAAAAAAATGTAGTGTGAAAGCAGCCTAAGTCAGGAGCCTCGCACTTAAAAGGCATCTGTCACCACTTTGACCTTTGTAAACTGTTAATATGGCCATACAGGTTATAGAATGTTGAAAAAATCCATACCTTTATGTCTCATATCAGATGCCTTGTTGTGGATAAATCATCTTTTATCACTTTGTAAATGAGCTCTTCCAGGCTATGGGGCGGATGCTGCCTGGAAGATAACTCCGCCTCCAGTGATTATTTTAAATAAAAGGGGCGTTACCAGTGTGATGTGTGGCGGCCACTCTCTGCTCTCACTGCAGAGCTGTGTGTGATTATAACTGACACTTCTGCAGGTTCCTCTCAGCTTCAGCCTCCAGCTTGCAGGCAGACAGTGTTACAACATTGTTGCAATGAAGCAGAGCCCAGGGAGCTGCAAAAAATGTGTATGAAAGAAAACAAATTTCATTTCTCCTGTTCTGTGTCAGTTACTTGTCTCACACTGGTAACGCCCTTTTTCATTTAAAATACTCTCAGGAGGCGGAGTTATCTTCAGGCAGCATCCGCCCCATAGCCTGGAAGAGCTCATTTATATAAAGTTATAAACAGATGATTTTTCCACAACAAAGGCATCTATTATGAGACATAAAGGTAGGACATTTTTCAGCATTCTATAACCGATATGCCCATATTAACAGTTTAAAAAGGTCAAAGTGGTGACAGATTCCCTTTAAATCACCCCTCATCAAGATGGGCGTGAAATACGCCAGATGTGATGAATTATGGGTAAAGCATATGGCAGAAGATCACTTCCAGTTATTTGCTGGTTATATTATTATTATTATTTATTATTATAGCGCCATTTATTCCATGGCGCTTTATATGTGAAAGGGGTATACATAGTAGGGACAAGTACAGTAATCACAAACAATACAAGGCACAGAAGAGTACAGGAGGAGAGAGGGATGGGTGAGGATACAAGGGATGGGTGAGAATACAGTAGATGAGGATGGAGATGGTCGTGTGGTGCTATAGTGGACTGAGGGTTACGGCAGGTTGTAGGCTTGTTGGAAGAGGTAGGTCTACAGGTTCCTTTTGAAGCTTGTCAAGGTAGGTGAGAGTCTGATATGTTGTGGCAGGGCATTCCAGAGTATGGGGGAGGCGCAGGAGAAATCTTGGATGCGATGGTGGGAAGAGGAGATAAGAGGGAAGTAGAGAAGGAGATCTTGTGAGGATCGAAGATTACGTGTGGGTAAGTACCGGGAGACTAGGTCACAGATGTATGGAGAAGACAGGTTGTGGGTGGCTTTGTATATCATGGTTAGTGTTTTGAACTGGAGTCGTTGGGCAATGGGAAGCCAGTGAAGAGATTGGCAGAGAGGAGAGATCGGGGAGTAGCGGAAAGACTATGTGAATTAGTTGGGTGGCATAGTTTAGAATAGATTGTAGGGGTGCAAGACTGTTAGAAGGTAGGCCACAGAGCAGGAGATTGCAATAATCCAGGTGGGAGATAATAAGGGCATGTACTAGGGTTTTTGCTATATAAAAACATTTTAAGTGGAAGTACTCAATACTCTCCGACAAACGAAAAATTTTATACCAATCACTCACATGCTGACGCGGTCGCCCTCAGGACATGTGGGCAGTGTTAAGAAGGTTCTTCCTGATATAAGTCCTTGCAAGTTTAGCATTTTACATTTCAGCTTCTCTATATGGTCCTTTACATCTCGTAAGTAATCCTTTGGCCAGTCTTTATACACCAGTGGATTTGAAAGAATTGTAAGCAGCACCTAGTAAGCAAATCACGGATCAAAATAAGAAAGATATCAACTTAAAAAAAAAAAGATTTTAAACCTTTTTCATGGACAACTTAATCTAAATAACTGATGTTTACCAAATTTCATTACAAAGGATCACAATCATTGTGAAATTATTCGTAAAATTCGGTTTTACTCAATGGAAAATTTATTTTTTGCAGATGAAACAATTTAGTGCAATTTGTGTACATAAAATGTTCTCAGGCTTGGTTAATGGTCACAATGGAGTGATTGATCCGGGGATTGTACCGTAATCCTATAATCTGTCAGTGATTTTTGAGCCATCTATGCACAGTGGGGCGAGCCCGGCGCTGAAGGGCATCAAACCGGGATAATGCTTCCTCTTAAAATTCTTTTTGCACATGTAAAGGAGTTCTCTGGGACTACATAAATATCGCTTTAATAACTAGAACGAGACGTGCTGCAATTTTCAGATATATTCTCTACTAAAAATGAGTCCCGCAAGTCCAAGTACTAAAGGAATACGGCTGTGGGAATGTAGCTGCCATTATTTACATACATCGTAATTATTATTTTTTTTTTTACAAATTTAGAATTATTGTTATTATTATTATTATTATATGTGTGCACAATTATTAGGCAGGGAATATTTTGACCATATCATCATTTTTTGCAAATTTTCCTAATCTGCGCTGTATAAACTTGAATGATTATTGGATGGAACAGATTGGATGATGTGTATTGTGTAATGAGGGAGGGGGCAACCTAAGGATACAACGCCTTTTTATCAAGGTGTGCAGAATTATTAGGCAACTTCTTTTCCAAAGGCAAAATAAGTCAAAAAAGAGATTTAACTGACTCAAAAAGTCAAAAATTGTTACAACACTTTTGAAATTGCTAAGACATTGGGGAGATCACAGAACCATCAAAGGTTTTGTTGAACATAGTCACCAGGGTCACAAAAACTGTGTGGAGAATAAAAGTGGACATTAACTGGCGAAGATTTGAGAAGAATTAAACGTGAAGCAAGCAGGAAGCCTTTATACTCTAGTGCTGTCATATATTTTTGAACTACGACCTCCTTGGAGAGCCCGGAAGTACAAGGTGTTCAGTGCTCAGAGACATGGCCGAAGTGAGGAGGCTGAACCCGATCACCACTGAGCAAGACACAGAAGTACAAGGTGTTCAGTGCTCAGAGACATGGCCAAGGTGAGGAGGCTGAAACCCTAACCACCACTGAGCAAATCATAGAAGTACAAGGTGTTCAGTGCTCACAGATATGGCTGAAGTAAGGAGACTGAAACCAACCACTACTGAGCAAGACACAGTAGTACAAGGTGTTGAGGGCTCAGAGACACGGCGGAGTTGAGGAGGCTGAAATCCTACCACCACTGAGAAAGACGCAGAAGTGCAAGGTGTTCAGTGCTTATAGACACGGCCGAGGTAAAGAAGCTGTAACCTGATCACAACTGAGTAAGACACAGAAGTACAAGGTGTTCAGCACTCAGAGACACAGATGAAGTGAGGAGGTTGAAACCCAATCACCACCGAAGAAGACAGAGAAGTACAAAGTGTTCAGGGCTTAGACATGCCTGAGGTGAGGAGGTTGAAACCTGATCACGACTGAGCAAGACACAGAAGGGGAAACGTCAAGACTGGGCCAAGAAATATCTGAAGACAGATTTCTCAATGTTTTTATGGACTGATGAGAGGAGAGTGACACTGGATGGGCCGTAGCTGGTTCAGTAAGAAGCACAAACTTCTACTTCTTCTCAGATACCAGCAAGGTGGAGGTGCGGCACTGCTCTGGGCTGAGGTTATTAAAGATATTAAAGTTGGACCTTTTTGGGTTGAAGTTGGACTCAAAATAAACTCTCAAACCTACTACCAATTTTTAGAAGACCCTTTTCTTCAAGCAGTGGTATTTGGAAAAGTCTGCATAAAAAAAAACATGTATTTTTATGTAGAGCAAGGCTCCATCGCAGCATTGAAGTCTCCACTGCTCGGCTTCCACTAATGGCCTTAAAGATGAAAGTATAATGACCCGGCCTCTTCCCCACCGGATCTAAACTCTAATGAGAACTTATGGGCCTTTCTTTTGAACCGGAAATTTACGGTGAAGGAAAACAGTCACTTCTCTGATCAGTGTCTGGGAGGCTGTGGTTGATGCTGCCCAAAAAGTTGATGGTCTACTCTACATTAAGAAACTGACACACTCCGTGGGTGGAAGACTTATGGGTGGTATTGAAAAGAAGGGTGTCTTTATTGGTCACTGAGATGTTTTTAAATTTCAAAAATTTATTTTGTACATTTTGAGCTGTTTTGTTATTATTCTCGCTTTAACAGAGGAAAATGAACAATTGAGAAAATTTACCTTCTTCATTTAGTTGCATAATAATTCTGCACACATAGATATTATCCTAAGAAAGATAAAATCTTACTTTACTTTCTTAAATATTCAGTTTTTAGGTTTATTAACCTTTTGGATTGACTGACAACATTGTAGTTGTTCAACAATAGAATTAATCATCAAAAATACTAATTTTCCAATAATTATGCAGACAGTGCTTTATTGAAATATGTAAACAAGCACTGCATCTTCTCAAACGTAATCAACCAAATTATAAAAGTAAATGCCAGAATTAAAGTAGATCTTCCACAAGACTTCCCAATTCAAAATGGATACAGTAAAAAGATCTGAGGAGGCTGCTTTGAAAAAAAAAAAAAACATGCCAGAATGGCTGTATACAGTTTTATTTGCATTGTAGGACATATTTTTTTCCCCAAAAACTGGGGGTAAAATGGGGGTGCGTCTTACAAAACGAATATGGCTTACCCGGGCGGCGGTGGTCAAGCAGGGTCATAGGAAACAGGCTCACAAACCACACTTGGAGGTGTCACGACGTGTGGCATTGATCTGCAGGCGGACGGGCTGTAATGGTGTCTCGGTGGCGGGTGCATTGATCTGCGGCCGGACGGGCTGCAAGGGTGTCTCGGTGGCGGGTGCATTGAACTGACTGCTAGCTCAATTGAATCACCTGCGGTTGACGCGATGAACTTCAAGAAAATAGCTGTGGAGGTGACAAGTGTGCAGATTGACGCAATGGATTTCAAGAAAATGGCCGCGGAGTCCTATCTACGCACGCGCTGCCTCCGCAGCCATTTTCTTGAAGTCCATCTCGTCAACCGCGGGCGATTCAATGGAGCCGGCAGTCAGCTCAATGCACCTGCCACCGAGACACTGTGTCCTGTGACACCTCTGAAAATCGCCTGCCTGCAGATCAATGGCATCTGCCGCGACACCCCCAAGCACGTCCCGTGACCCTGCCTCCTTTGACCCCCGCTCCACCACCATCACTCTGGTAAGCCATACCCGGGGGATTCAATTGCGCCCGCCGCTAAACCCCCAAGCCTGCAGTATCGCCAACTCTCCTGAGCAACAACACCCCTTCCTCGAAAAATGCAGCATTGCCTACCCGACCTCTTGTAACCTTCCTGAGTCGCTCCACCACCGCCGCTCCCCCCTGGTGAGTATTAGGATTAAGACGCACTAGGATTGTAAGACAGACCCCCATTTTAACATTAAAAATTATTTTTTCCTCCTCTAAATTTGGAGGGAGTCTTATAATCCGGTGCATCTTATAAAACGAAAAATACATTAATTGTTTTTTTAAAGCTTTTTTGACAGATATTAAGTGCTCATTTCAATATCAAGTGATAAAACTTTCAAAAAGGATTACTCAGCCATTCCAACACAGGATTTCAAACAAAGTACACCAGCCTCATCAGGTCTAAAAGTTCTATTGAATAACATATGAAGTTTGAAAGTGTGAAATTTGGTGGCAGATCCACTTTAAAGAACATTTAATGCTCTGTTATTTGAGCTATAGTCATCACTGTAACATTGATAAATATTCCTAAAAACTAATTTCACAAGAAGAGAAGTGAATTTTTTTTATTGCTCAAACATACCTCACTTACGAGGGCAGAGACTTGTTCAAGAACCAAAGATGATACTTCACTCATGACAATATCATTTTTAAAATCGCTTGCTAAAATCTTCTTAGGAGTTTTCTTCAGTAAGCAGAAAATCTTTGTTTTCCAGGTGACGGATAACTGTACGGCAAAAGATAAGGGAGTAAGAATCCTAACAATATATGCAATATGTCAAAATCAAAAGTTTATTTAAGAAAATTAAAAAAAAAACCAAAAACTATCGACTGGGTAGAAGATAATTGTAAAAGGGGTAAGGGTCCAACCAGTGGGATCATCACCAACAGCTAGAATAAAGAATTCTGGATCTACGCCCCATTCAGTTGCCCAAAGTGGATTTTTAATGGGGTAGATGGAGGAGGGGGTCCTGTTCTAGGAATTGGTGGGAGTTTCTGGGGTTGTATACTCTAAAGGCCACTTTACACACAAAGATAAATCTTTGGCAGATCTGTGGTTGCAGTGAAATTGTGGACAATCAGTGCCAGGTTTGTGGCTGTGTACAAATGGAACAATATGTCCATGATTTCACTGCAACCACAGATCTGCCAAAGATTTATCTCTGTGTGTAAAGTGGCCTTAACATTTACCACCAATAAAGTGGATCAGAAATGCTTTAGTGTGGAATATCCTTTTAATTAACATGTTAATTAAGAAATGTCATAAGTTTCTCAATCGAATTGGCTCCTTATGAACATTCAATAATAAACAAAAAGGAGACAGTTGCACATTGTAGTGCTAAGATATAGGGAACAATGAATATGGGACTATAGACATGTATTACTGCAATGAAAAACATGAAAAAATGAGAGCCTTAGCACACAAAAATGGCCAAAATGGCAAGTTTTATGTGAGCCCAACAGCCATTTTTGTGTGCTAAGTATCTCAATTTTTATATGTTTTTCATAGCAGTAATGCATGTCTATATTCCCATATTCATTGTTCCACATATCTTAGCACTATAGTGTGTAACTGTCTCCTTTTTGTTACTATGTTTCATGTTCACTTTGTACCTGTTCACATTAGAAAAGTAGGATGTGCCATTAGTCTTTTTCTTAGATTACAGGGTCATACCTTCTGAGTGAGCTCTCCTGCTCTTAAGCCTTAGGTAATTTTAATTCTCCATTTGCAGGTTCCTGTCCACCCATTAATTGTCATTGTTTTAACCCAAAGAGAGGCATTAGTTTGATAGGGTCCCAACAAAAAGAGGTCGCCTTGCCATTGGCTGTTGGGCTCACATTATACTGGCCATTTTTTGTGCTAAGTATCTCCATTTTTGCATGTTTTTCACAGCACCATTGCTTGTCTATATTCCCATATTCATTGTTCCACATATCTTAGCACTAAAGAGGGCAACTGTCTTCTTTTTGTTACTATGTTTCATGTTCAGTTTGCCCCTGTTCACATTAGAAAGGTAGGATGTGCCATGAGTCATTTTCTTGGTCAATCCTAAAAGCGCCACCATTTAGAACTGCCCATATTGATGTTTTCACAAATCTGAAGAGCCCCCATAAACATAAGATTAACTTTTTCCAAACCTGCTGATTATCAGCGGGCTAAACAGCTGAGGCGGTTCCTGACTACCACAGATGATGTTGGAGGAGATAAAGATCTCACATGTACAATTTCAGACTATCGATTCTTTGTGTTCTATGAAACATAAGCCACCAGAGGAGTGTGGAAGCGTCTCTTTCACAGAATATGGAAGAGTTATGCGGGCTTCACACGGTACGATCTATCGTGCGATTACATGAGCGATCGTACCCGCCCCCGTCGTTTGTGTGTCACGGGCAATTAGTTGCCCGTGGCGCACAAAGTCATTAAACCCCCGTCAGACGCACTTACCTGCTGAGCGACCTCTCTGTGGGCGGCGAACATCCACCTCCTGAAGGGGGAGGGACGTTCGGCGTCACAGCGACATCACACAGCGGGCGGGCAATAGAAGCGGAGGGGCGGAGATGAGCGGGACGTAAACATCCCGCCCACCTCCTTCCTTCAGCATTGCCGGCGGGAGCCGCGGGACGCAGGTAAGCTGTGTTCATCGTTCCAGGGGTGTCACACGGAGCGATGTGTGCTGCCCCGGGTACGATGAACAACCGGCGCCATTAAAAATAAACAATTTTTTAAAAATAAGTGACGAGTACACGACTCACGATTTGTGAGCGATTCTGCGTCACTCGGAGGTGTCACAAGAAACGACGTCGCAAGCCGGATGTGCGTCACGAAAACCGTGACCCCGACGATGCATCGCGCGATAGCTCATCTCGTGTGACGCCCGCATTAAGAGAGGTAGCGGCTGGTAGAGTGATGGGCTCCACCATTGTTCAGTCAACATACATATATTGTGTATGGGACCCCTTAGGCGTCGTTTAAGGAGTTTTTGGAGACGAGGAAAGTATCTTTACTATTTCTACTATTTTTTGGTACAATGTTTTTTTATTTGTTTTGATTCTAAGGCTATTGGCGCAGACTACAGTTTTGTGCCTTCAGCACCCTCTGGCAGAAAAATGCACATCTAAGCCTAAAAACACATGCGTTTTTGCCATGTTTTCGGTGTTTTCGCTGCGCTTTTAGTGCATTTTTTTCCTATGCGCTTTTTCTTTGTAAAATAGTGATTTGTGGACTCAGAGATACCCGGGATCGACGGTTGTAACCGGGTTAAAAAAAAAAAACGGTTCCAGCCTGGAATTAATCCCAGGTATGTGGCCGGATGCTGGTCCCAATATAAGTTTATGGGGACCAGAATCTGGCGCTTAAAAATGATAGTAGAAGGGATAGGGAGATAGGAGTAAGTGCGATAGTTACAGAGCCTTCGGCTCAGTTGGAACGGCTCCATCTGTCACTCACTCTTCTTCCAGGGTCGCTCATTAGCCTCATGCATATTCACTGCTGTCCCACTGTCTCTGATTGGCTGCAGTCAGACACTGCCCCCAGACAGCGTCTGGGATTGGTGGGAATCACAGTCCCTGTCTGCGGGTCTATCGTGGTATAAAAATAAAGAAAGAAATTGCTAGGGAAGGAAATGCATGCTTTGGGCAACAAACTGTACCCAAAAACGCGGCAAAAAAAATGCAGTGTGTGCACAGGGCCTAAGAAAGTTTTCAGTTTTAAGGTGAAATCATCAGTGTGTTGTAGATGGTTTAATAGGAAAACGAGAGAAGTAAGCTAAATTTATGAGGCAAGGGATAGGACAAAAAGTGTGTGGGGGGAGGGGAGGTTAGCAAATTGTGTGCAATTAGGCTGCTTTCACACTACGTTTTTTTAACATGCGTCCTGAACGTTTTATTAACGCAAAAATGGATCCAGTGCAAATGCGTTTTCATTTCAATGCATTTGCAATGGACTCGTGTCAACATGCGTTCACGTGCGTTTGCGTGCAGTTTAGTCAGGATCCAGCGACTTGCAATTTTTTAACATTTTTCAAAAACGCTACTTGTAGCGTTTTTAAGCTGCGTCCAAATACTGCAAGTCGCTGGATCCTGACTATACTGCACGCAAACGAAGTGAACGGTGGTATGCTGATAAACAGGATCCTGTTTGGCCAGAAACCAGCCTGGCATGATCACAATCTCTCTCTCTCTCTCCCCTCCTTTTCTCTCCCTCTCTCCTCTTTTATCTCTCCTCTCTCTCCCCTCTTCTCTCTCTCCTCTCTTTGCCTCTCTCCTCTCTTCTCTCCTCTCCTCTTCCCTCTCTCCTCTCTCTCCACTCTTCTCCTCTCTTCTCCTCTCTCCTCTCTCTCCTTCCTCTCCTCTTCTCTCCTCTTTTCTCTCTCTTCTCTTCTCGTCTCCTTTCTCCTCTCCTCTTCTCTCTCCTCTCTCTCCTCTCTTCTCCTCTCTTCTCCTCTCTCTGCTCTTCTCTCTCTCTTTCCTCTCCTCTCTCTTCTTCTCCTCTTTTCTCTCTCCTCTCTTCTCCTCTCCTCTCTCCTCTCCTCTTTTGTCTCCTCTCTCTCCACTCTTCTCCTCTCTCTCCTCTCTCTGCTCTCCTCTCTCTTTCCTCTCCTCTCTCCTCTTCTCTCCTCGTTTCTCTCTCCTCTCCCCTTCTCCTCGCCCCTCCCCTCTCCCCTATCTGCTCTCCTCTCTGCTCTCTCCTCTCTCTGCTTTTTTGCCCCAGCTGCATCTGAATTTCCAGTCTATCACGTTCAGTTCCCCTCACTCCCGATCACATGACTCCAATGCCCATAAACGTCAAGTGACAGGATCCTGTAAAATAACATATGCGTTTGTGGCGCCCCAGGACCTGGTCGCCACAACAGCATTGCCCTCCCAAAGGGTTAATGCTGAGCCTGGAGGTAATGGGGAGGTCCATTGGCCAGCAAGTTTAACATCCAACGCAGTTCTCCCTCCGGCCAGCAGGGGGAGCTCTGAACCTGGGATTCCAGGGAGCATTCCTTAAGTCTGACCTGAGGGAGGAAGTAGTGTTCAGTCTGTACAGAGAAGTGATAGTGAGCAGAGTGTGCTGTCCTGTGGATCTGGGGCCTAGAGCTAGAGTAGCTTGGCCCAGGGAAGCAGGAGTAGCAGAGAGGCAGCGAAGAGACTCGGACATCGAAGTCTGTGGCCACCAGGGCTTAAAATACTCCCTGGTAGCCGAATCCGAAGGGCAGGAGAGCTGCAAGCACCTGGCCCATAAACATCCCGAAGGTACAGCTGCAGCATCAGGGCCCGGTGTGGACTCCAGCAGAGAAGCACCAGAGAGGGCCTGCGCAGCCTGCTACAGAGGGAAAGGGACATACCATCGGTCCCAGCAACACAGAGGGTCATTGCTGGATTCAGAGAAGCAGAGTCCTATCATAACAAAGAAAAGCACAGGAGTAGGCCTCATACTCAGCTGGCCAGAAAGATCACCCCAAGTACTTCCAGGCCGACCGGATCCCCATCACCACCTGTAACGGTCTCCCAGGACTGGACTATTCCCAAAGTAAAAGAGGAAAAGGTAAAGAGACTGTTGTTTGTGCCTGGTTCTTTCATTGCCTGTCGGCCCTGCACCGTGTTAGCCACACAACACCATAGACTTTCACGAGCACTAACAGTGTCCCCGGGGCTCCGCTCCACCTGTGGGGAGCAGTACCACCATTGCTGCTATATCATCACCCCGGAGGCCTCACACAGCAGCGGCGGCTTAATAACCACAGACCACAGGTGGCGTCACGAACACAAACTTTATTCATCAAGCCACATATTCTACTGACACCCACCAGGGCCACGGAGCCGGGCCCAGCCACCACTGACTACCACTGGACTAGTCCGGCCCGGCACTGGGTGTCCCATAGCCCTGGGGTGGGCGAGTCAATTTTGGCGTCACGAACAGGATTTCGTGCCCGGTCCCACCGGTTACTGTGCACCTGCAGAAACTGTGCTTAAAAGACTGTGTTACTGTTTGCAAACTGCCGCCGCCATTAGCCTCGCCGAGCGCAGGAAGAAGGGGGGCGTGCCTGACAAAGAGAGCAAAGGGAGCGCGCCATCAGAGCAGAGCGCTGTTAACCCCGCGCGACCCAGAAGGGAATTTGAAAAGTGAACGGAGCCTGGTAAGGTTTACTAAGGGGGAGGAAGATGTCCGACTCGGAGGGAGGGCAGGTGGCTGCCATAGCCCGAGATGCCGCGGCACCAGCCGAAGCAATCCCAGTCGCCGTCGTCCCAGCCCCCGCTGTAGCGCCGGTAATGCCGATCACAATGCCGTACATCCCGGGAGCAGAATGGCTGCCGCAGTACTCCGGGGAGTCCCATACCTTGAGCGACTTCAGAGAAAGTCTGCACAGCTTGTTCCGGGTGTATCCGCTGACTGAGAGCCAGAAGGTGGGCATATTAATGGGGCAGCTAGCCGGCGCGGCCCAGCGTGAAGTGAAGTCCTGGCCTGACACAGATAAAGGGACAGCAACCCAGATACTGGCCAAGCTAAGGCTTGAAACACACATCCGTGAAACACGTGCGTGTTTGGTCCGTTTCCGTGTATACTGGAGACACGGCCAAACGTGCACCAATGTTACTATATCTCAGCGGTTACATTTGCGTTTTTGGTTATGTCCGTTAGTCCGTCTCCGTGATGCGTTTTGTGGGCCGTGTCTCACGCCAGCATGTCCGTTTTATTCACGCAACACGCAGCACGGACCCAATGAAAGTCAATGGGTCTGTGCGCACGTCCGAGTGACACGGACGCATCTCTGTTTGTTCCCTGTATGTTTTGTGCTTTTTTCATGTGATGTCAGTCTTTTTTCTTTTTATGTTTCGTTCTCTCCCTCAGTCCGTCGGTCGGTCTCTATGTCTGTCTGTCCCTCTAGCTGTCTGTCGGTCAGTTCCCCCCTCTCTCATACTACCATTCCCCGATCTCCGGCGCGGCGCTGCACTGCTGTTATAAAAACTCCGGCGGCTTTTCCTCTTTTGAAAAAGCCGGCCGCCCATTAATCAATCTCGTATTCCCTGCTTTACCCGCCCACCGGCGGCTGTGATTGGTTGCAGTGAGACACGCCCACCACGCTGAGTGACAGGTGTCACACTGCACCCAATCACAGCAGCCGGTGGGCGTGTCTATACTGTGCATTGAAAAAAATAAATAAATAATTAAAAAAAACGGCGTGCGGTCCCCCCCCATTTTAATACCAGCCAGATAAAGCCATACGGCTGAAGGCTGGTATTCTCAGGATGGGGAGCTCCACGTTATGGGGGGCCCCCCACCCTAACAATATCAGTCAGCAGCCGCCCAGAATTGCCGCATACATTATATGCGACAGTTCTGGGGCTGTACCCGGCTCTTCCCGATTTACCCTGGTGCGTTGGCAAATCGGGGTAATAAGGAGTTATTGGCAGCCCATAGCTGCCAATAAGTCCTAGATTAATCATGTCAGGCGTCTATGAGACACCTTCCATGATTAATCTGTAAGTTACAGTAAAAAAACACACACACCCGAAAAAATCCTTTATTTGAAATAAAAAACACAAACAAATTCCCTCATTACCAATTTATTAACCCCGACAAACCCTCCATGTCCGGCGTACTCCACGGACCTCCAGCGTCGCATCCAGCTCTGCTGCATGGAGGTGACAGGAGTAGCAGAAGACACCGCCGCTCCGGTCACCTCCACGCAGCTAATGAGATGAGTAGCGCGGTGGGCGCAGGGACGCGGGGGCAGCTGTCCTTGCGGCACTGTGGTACTCACTCAGCCTGAGACACGGACACAGTTTGTACGGTAAACCAACGGCTGGTAGGACGGTCCCACAGACGGCTGCACCTGCACTCCCGGTAGGTGACGGTGACGTCTCTCTTCCTTGCACCTGTGTTGTCTGATGGTGGCGGTGGATTCCCTCCGGTTACCCGCTCCCCGACTGCAATCTGGGCCGGAGGAGCTCTACACTTTGCCCGCAGGCGCTGGCCCTGGGGAAACTGGTGCCCTGGCGGTGGCGGTGTCTCCCCTGTAATGGTTGGGCTGTTGCCGTCAATCGGGACTTGGTTGTTGGGGGATCTATGTCCCCTTCACTGACGGATTCGGCAAATTTGGCGACTCCTAGCCTTGCCGGGGTCTGAGAGGCCCCTGCCCTGGTGCTGACTGTCCTTCGGAACACTGCTCCAGACCACCGGGCACACAGCCAACGGGGTCCTTCCAGGAACTTCCAAACGGTCCCCCTCCAGACAGTCACCGCCGTCGCTGACCTTGCTGATCTGGCCCTCCACAAAGCTGGACCCTTCAGGCTTTCCTTCTTACTGCCACTTCACTTGCTTTTCTCCTTTACACTTCTCTACTTTCACTACTTTCACTTAGCTGTTTTACTTTCTCACTCCAGCTCCTCACACTTGCCCTCCCTGAGCTGACTGCCTGGTACTTCCTGCCTCCAGAGTTGTGAGCTCCTCGGTGGGCGGAGCCAACCGCCTGGCCCACCCCCTGGTGTGCATCAACAGACTCCTGGAGGAAGGCAACAAGGATTTGTAGGTTAGCATAGATGTGCCTACCTGGAGTGTGGGGTGTGGTGGTGTTGTGACCTGTGTCCCCTGGCTTGCCCAGGGCGACACATTCCCCCTTAGCAAAATGCAGACCGTCCGCGGGCTGCCGTCCTACACCGGTTTTATTTTTCTGTAAAAAGGGGATAACAGGGTTAAGAGAAACATAAATACATTTTTAATCAAAACTCTTCCCAAGACGGGAGGCACATTTACTTTAACGTTGCAACGGTTTACGGTTACGGTTTCCGCTCTCTCCCACCCAAGCAACCTGGCCCTGATGCTGCCCCTAAAGCCCAGGCAGCACCCCTTGACCCACAGTCCAGCACAAGTTACCCGAGCGGGATCTGTCCTTCCCCTCCAGAGGGTAGCCACCGGTTCCTTTGGTGGCTGGGCCCTAGCCTGCTCTGCTCAGGGCCCTCCCTCCAACCTGCCTCTCCGGAGACGGTATAGCGGAAAACGGTAACGGTAACCAACATATTTACAAGCCACTTAACGTTTGTGGTGCCCTGCAAGTTCACGGGCTTGTCCATGGATAGTTCCCATGCATTTTAAACGGTCCCCACGGGGACAACGGTGCCGGCTCAGCCGGTTGCAAATCAACAAACAAATCAGGTGACTTCTTCGGTAATTTCACTTATCATTTCAAACTTTTAAACTTTTAAACAAACACACAACTCTCTTTTACACTTGCGGACCCCTGTTACTCATAGAACGGTCTCCCTGTACCTAAGTGGGGGTCTACCTAGGTTGGAACGGGTGGACCTTCGGGGCCCGGTGTCAGTGGTGCTAGACAGTGGGGTAGAGGGAACAATCGGTTCCTCCTCCCTGCTATAGTGTGGAGCAGGCGGAGGTGCAGGGGGGCTGGGTACAGGTTCATCCCTGGGCACTGGCACTGGTTCTGGTTCACGGTTAACCGCTTCCACTACTTCTTCATCCACGGGTTGTGGGAACAGTATCACTGGAAGAATCACCGCGCCGTTCTGTGTAGGCCAGTTTGCTGGGAAGTCACCCATTACAGTGTGGATTACCTCTGCTGCCTTCTCCACTGGTGGAGGAACCGGTACTTCAGCCTCTGCCTTCAGCGCTGGGGGGCATTTTTTTAGATGGTCCCGGGAAACTGTGGCTAGGGTGCCCCCTTGGTCACGACTGATCTGGTAGGTTTTCCCATCTCCCCATTCTGTGGGTTGTATGACATAAGGGACTTGCTCCCACTGATCATCCAGCTTGTGGGCTTTTCTCTTTCGTTTCAGCACCACATCTCCTGGCTGGAAAGGACCTGCGGGCGCCTTCTGGTTGAACCGGTGCTCTTGCTGCTCTCGACTTCGACTGAGGTTTTTCTCCACATACTCCTGGATTTGCCGGTACTGTGCCCTCCTCCGACTTTCCCACTCCGCCGTTGAAGGGAGCGCTTCCGGAGCTTCCAACCCCATCTCCAGATCCACCGGCAGGCGGCCAGGCCGAGCCCTCATCAAATACGCTGGGGTGCATTTCGTTGAGCTGGACGGGATATTATTGTACATGTCGACCAAGTCAGGTAGCTTTTCCGGCCACATGTTCCGTTCTTCCAGCGGTAACGTCTTGAGGAACCCCAGGACCAAGTGGTTCATTTTCTCGCACATGCCGTTGGTTTGGGCGTGGTACGGAGTGGTCTGGATCTTCTTGCAGCCGTACAACTGTCAGAATTCGTGAAACACCTCTGCTTCAAAAGCCGGGCCTTGGTCCGTCAGCACCTTCTCGGGGTACCCATGGGGTCGGCAGAAATAAGCCTGGAACGCTCGAGCAGCGGTTCGACCAGTTAGGTCCTTAACGGGGACTACCACCATAAATCTTGAGTAGTGGTCTACCATGGTCAATGCGTAGGTGTACCCACTTCGGCTAGGGGTGAGCTTGACATGGTCCAGGGCGACCAGCTCCAGCGGCTGATGGGTAACGATGGGATGTAACGGTGCCCTCTGGCTAGTCTCGTCCTTTCTCCTCAGTGTACAAGGACCGCACTCTCGGCACCAGGCTTCCACCGATTCACGCATCCCACTCCAATAGAACCGCTCCCTCAACAGCATCTCCAGCTTCTTCCACCCGAAGTGGCCAGCACCATCATGGTATGCCTGTAGGACAGTGGCGACATCAGCTTGAGGAACGATTAACTGGCATATTTTCTCATGGGTCTTCGGGTTGATCAGCTCACGGTACAGCCTCCCTTGGTGTAGGTAAAGCCGTTTCCGTTCTTTCCACAAGCGTTGGGCTTCGGCTGGAGCGGCAGGGTCTATCCCCATAGCACCTTGTTCCACCAGGGTCTTGACAAGGCGGACAGCCGGCGCTTGGTCCTGGGCGTCCTGCCACTCTTGACTGGGCCGCGGGTCCAGATCCACCCTTTGCTGACATACTTGTACCCTCTCAGTAGGCGGCTGGTGAAACGCAGGCAACTCAATCTCCTCGAGGTCGTCATCCTCGCACCCCTCTTCTGACAAATGGGGCATCCGGGAGAGTGCATCTGCATTGATGTTGACACGACCAGCTCGGTACTTTATGGTGAAATCATAGTTGGCTAACCGGGCTACCCACCGCTGCTCCAGCGCGCCCAACTTGGCCGTGTTCAGGTGAGTCAGCGGAATGTTGTCCGTGAATGCGGTGAATTTTGCTGCCGCCAAATAGTGCCGGAACCGCTCCGTGATAGCCCACACCAACGCCAGTAGCTCGAGCTTGAAGGAGCTATAGTTCTCAGGGTTCCTTTCGGTCGGCCGGAGTTTTCGGCTGGCGTAGGCAATCACCTTCTCCTTTCCATCCTGGACCTGGGATAGGACCGCTCCTAGCCCCACGTTACTGGCGTCCGTGTGGAGGATGAATGGGCGCCCATAATCAGGGTACGCCAGGACCTCTTCCCCGGTCAGGGCCGCCTTCAACTGGCAAAAGGACTCCTCATGCTTGTCTTCCCACGACAGTGGGGCTCCAATGGGTCTTCCACCTTTGGTCTGTCCCACGAGGAGATCTTGCATGGGGGCAGCCATCTTCGTGTACCCCTTTATAAAGCGCCGATAGTACCCCACCAGACCCAGAAACTGCCTTACCTCCCTCACTGTAGTTGGTCTCGGCCAGCTCTGGATGGCAGTGATCTTCTCAGGGTCGGGGGCGACACCATCCGCACTCACCACATGCCCTAGATACTGCACCCTGGGTTTCAGCAGGTGGCATTTTGAGGGCTTCAACTTCATCCCGTACTTGGCAAGGGACGCGAACACCTCGGCCAGGTGCTCCAGATGGGCTTCATACGTCTGGGAATAAACAATCACATCATCCAAATACAGCAGGACGGTCTCGAAGTTTAAGTGTCCCAGACAGCACTCCATCAACCGTTGGAAGGTCCCAGGGGCATTGCACAGCCCAAACGGCATGCTATTGAATTCGCAGAGCCCCATCGGGGTGGTGAAGGCGGTCTTCTCCCGGTCCTCTGGGGCCACGGCCACTTGCCAGTATCCGCTGGTAAGGTCAAGGGTCGAGAAGTAGTTTGCAGTTCTTAGTGCAGCCAAAGACTCTTCAATACGAGGCAATGGATAGGTATCTTTATGGGTTATCTGATTGATCTTCCAGTAGTCCACACACATCCGCATGGTACCATCCTTCTTCTTGACCAGTACCAACGGAGCGGCCCAGGGACTACAGCTGTCCCGAATAACCCCTGCCTCCTTCATATTCCTCAACATATCCTTGGCACACTGGTAATGTGCAGGGGGAATAGGTCTATACCTCTCTTTGATAGGGGGATGTTCACCCGTGGGAATGTGGTGTTGGACCCCCTTGATCTGCCCAAAGTCTAGGGGGTGCTTACTGAAGACCTGTTCGTACTCCTGCACCACCCTGTGTACCCCTGCCATGTGATGTGTAGGGGTGTCATCAGTGCCTACATGTAGCTGTTGGTGCCACTCCTTTGTGTCCCCCTGGGGTGGGGAAGTGCTGGTGGTAGGTGGGAGTGTGGATGGACTGGCTTCATGGATAGTGTGAGGGTCCAGGGTGAGCAGCTTGGCAATGGTGGCATACCGGGGGAGCCTGACTTCTTCCTCCCCACAGTTCAACACCCTCACGGGCACTCTCCCTTTCTTCACATCTACCACCCCTCGGGCGGCTACTACAGTGGGCCAGTGCTCGGAAGGCATGGGCTCCATCATCGCAGGGTAGTCACGCCCCTGAGGCCCTACTGCTGCCCTACACCAAATCATCATCTCACTCCTAGGGGGCACAGTCAATGGAGCAACATCCATCACTTTCACTCCACCAATCTCCCCTCCTGTTGAGCTTACATGCTGGCGGTACATCAGGGCGCGGATCTCACGCTGCACAGCTCTCTGCCGGCTCCCCGTCGCTGTGGCGGCTAGCTGTTGCAATAGGTTCAACACATCAGCCATGCAGTGTTCCATCACATTGGTTCCCAGCACTATTTTCGGGTTATGATCGCTGGGTTCATTCATGATCACAATCATACCCTGATGTTGCAGTTCAGCTCGCCCCACTGTCATAGCCACCTGTTTATACCCCACCTGGGTCAATGGAAGTCAATTAGCGGCAATCAAATTTATACTATTGTCTGGAGGCGCCAGCTCGTCTGTGGCCCAATACCGCTGATACAACGTGTACGGTATGGTAGTTACCTGTGATCCAGTGTCCAAGAGAGCCATCACTGGTATGCCGTCCACAGCCACGGGGATGATAGGGCGGGCCCCGACATATCGGTCTCGCCAGTCCGGGGGGCCACGGTGTTCTACTCCTGAGGATTGGCCCGGGGCCCCAGGGGTTGCTCGTTTAACGGGCACTGTCGGTAATAATGGCCCGGCTTACGGCACTTGTAGCAGATTGGAGGTCTGCTCCGCGGGTTGTTAGCGCTTCTCCGCTGCATCCAGGGAACATCTTCGGGACTGTCAGCAAGCTGTATCTGCGCTGGAGGCTGGGATCTGGTCAGAGGTTGCAGTGCAGCGAGGATTTTGGCAAGGTCTCCGTCCAGGCGACGGACCTGGGCTGCCAACTCTTCGACTGTGCTGCTCGGGGCTGCAGGCATTACAGAGGTTGGTTTGGCTGAGGCCGCCATAACAGGAGCTGTCTCGACGGGCCACGGGACGGGTTCCAGAACTTCAGCAGCTGGGGGCTGTAGTGCTTTGATAGCCCGCTCCTTTAACACAGCAAAGTCCACATCAGGGTGTTCCAGGGCCCACAGCCGGAGTTGTTTACGATCCTCAGGGGACCTCATCCCCTGCGCAAATTGCTCCACTAACATCTTGTTGCTATCCGCCTCATTAATAGAGTTCACCCGCTTCAGCGTGCGGAGGGCGGTCTGCAGACGTAGAGCATAGTCCCGAATGCTATCCCCAGCTCGTTGCCAGCACTGGTAAAATTGCATCCTCAGCTCAGCTTCAGTCCGGGTCTCGAAGGCAGTCTGTAGCTTCTCAAAGATGGTGGCTACAGAGAGCCGGTCCCCCTCGGCCCAGGTCTCCGCTTCCTGCTCAGCCGCACCGGTTAGCTGGCCTAGCACTATCGCTGCACGTTGCTTATCAGTCAGGGGGTACAGCTCTAGCAACGGGTTAAGCTTTTTCCGGAAGGCCTGTAGGGCATCCGGTTTCCCGTCATACTGCGGTAGCCAGGCAGCTCCGGGTGCATAGGGCAAGGAAAACGGCATGACCTGAGCAAGCGCGGGGGCCGCGGCACCTCCCGCCGGGGCGGCCAGGACCTGGGCAGGCCCATTCCCATCCGCGGGTGCCGCTGCGGCTGCGACCACCGCTCCTCCAGCGGCTCCGTCGGGCGCAGACATCTTGTTTCCGTCCCCCTTAGCTCTTTCCGGCCCCTCCTCTCTCGGGGCGGGGTTTTGACCTTCGCGCCTCTACTGCTCGAGAAGACGCTCGAGCGGGAACTTTTCGCGCCAAAGATGGCGGCTTCTGAAATTTTTCTGCCGGATACCTCCGGCGGTAACAAGGCGCACCTCTACCTGACGGCAGAGCGGTAAGATCCTGTTCGTGACGCCAAGTTGTCGCGGGCGGGGAGGAGGGTGTCGGCACACTATGCTCACCCCTTCTGCTCGGGTCCGGCAGCTGCTCAGTGGTGGCTCGAGCTGTGGGCCGGATCCCGGGGTTTTCTCGAGCGACACTCCTCGCCCGTGAGTGAAAGGGGGTTGTGGTGGTTGGGTGTGGGGGAATTGTTATAGTTCGTGACGCCACCCACGGTTGTGGTGATTTCACCACCGCTGCTCAATTCGGGGATCCCGGGGATGGTGATGCGGAGCAGCCAGGTGTTGTGTTGCCCCTCCGTGGGTAGGGGTTGGTGATCCCGGGGCCCGGTGGTGGAGAAGGAGGTGCGAGGCCTGGTGGGCGCAGGGACGCGGGGGCAGTGCTGTGCCTTGCGGCACTGTGGTACTCACTCAGCCTGAGACACGGACACAGTTTGTACGGTAAACCAACGGCTGGTAGGACGGTCCCACAGACGGCTGCACCTGCACTCCCGGTAGGTGACGGTGACGTCTCTCTTCCTTGCACCTGTGTTGTCTGATGGTAGCGGTGGATTCCCTCCGGTTACCCGCTCCCCGACTGCAATCTGGGCCGGAGGAGCTCTACACTTTGCCCGCAGGCGCTGGCCCTGGGGAAACTGGTGCCCTGGCGGTGGCGGTGTCTCCCCTGTAATGGTTGGGCTGTTGCCGTCAATCGGGACTTGGTTGTTGGGGGATCTACGTCCCCTTCACTGACGGATTCGGCAAATTTGGCGACTCCTAGCCTTGCCGGGGTCCGAGAGGCCCCTGCCCTGGTGCTGACTGTCCTTCGGAACACTGCTCCAGACCACCGGGCACACAGCCAACGGGGTCCTTCCAGGAACTTCCAAACGGTCCCCCTCCAGACAGTCACCGCCGTCGCTGACCTTGCTGATCTGGCCCTCCACAAAGCTGGACCCTTCAGGCTTTCCTTCTTACTGCCACTTCACTTGCTTTTCTCCTTTACACTTCTCTACTTTCACTACTTTCACTTAGCTGTTTTACTTTCTCACTCCAGCTCCTCACACTTGCCCTCCCTGAGCTGACTGCCTGGTACTTCCTGCCTCCAGAGTTGTGAGCTCCTCGGTGGGCGGAGCCAACCGCCTGGCCCACCCCCTGGTGTGCATCAACAGACTCCTGGAGGAAGGCAACAAGGATTTGTAGGTTAGCATAGATGTGCCTACCTGGAGTGTGGGGTGTGGTGGTGTTGTGACCTGTGTCCCCTGGCTTGCCCAGGGCGACACACAGTGACTGAACGCTTCAAGCACTATCTGGCATCGGCCAAGTTCACCATCTTCACAGACAACAATCCGTTGACACATCTGGCAACAGCCAAGTTAGGTGCGTTGGAACAGCGATGGATGGCCCGGCTGTCTAACTTTGACTTTACCATCAAGTACCGGGCTGGCAAGAAGAATAACAATGCTGATGCGCTGTCCAGAATGCCTCACTTACCCGAGTCTGGAGAAGACCTGGATGAACTCGAAGAGATAGAGTTACCGCTTTCCATCACCAAGGTGTTTCCCAGTGTGCGCATGCTGTAGGAGTGAAGCGCTCGAGCCAGCACGAGGTCTCGGTCAACCCATTACTCCACCATAATTGGGAAGATACACAGAACGGTGACCTGGCCGTGCGATTGGTCAAAGAAAAGCTAGCACAAGCTGAGACCCATCTTGGCCCAGATGCTCCAGAAGAAGCCCAGCAGCTGTGGAAGGAGAGCGGACGACTGTTCACATACCAAGGCAAGCTCTGCATGAGATATGTCAACTGGCGAACGAATGAACTCGTCTGGCAGATAGTGGTCCCACAGAGGGATGCTCCAATGGTCCTAGCAGCTTATCATGATAACGCAGGACACTTCGGGTGGAAGAAGTTGGAGACCCTACTCCGTGATCGGTTCTACTGGGTGCACATGAGAAAGACAGTCAAGAAGTGGTGCTGAGACTGTGGTCCGTGTAACCTGAGGCGGAAAGATGATGCCAGCCAGAGGTCTCCCCTACAGCCAATTGTCACGAAGCAGCCCCTGGAGTTGGTGGCCCTGGACCACGTGAAGTTAACACCAAGCCGGTCAGGCTATGTGTACGCCCTCACCATTGTGGACCATTACTCTCGTTTCCTGGTAGTAGTGCCCGTGAAGGACCAGACAGCCAGAACAGCAGCTAAAGCATTTCAGGCATACTTTTGTCGACCTCACGGTTACCCTGAAAGGGTACTGACTGATCAAGGTCCTGCATTCGAGGCAGAAGTGTTCCAAGAGTTCTGTAACATGTACGGTTGTAAGAAAATCAGAACCACACCGTACCACCCCCAAACCAATGGATTGTGCGAGAAGATGAACCATGTGGTTATTGATATGCTCAAGACTCTACCTCTGGAAGAAAGAAACCAATGGCCAGAGAAGTTACCAGATCTGGTAGACCTGTACAACCATATCCCGGTAAATTCGACCAACTGCAGCCCTGCTTACCTGATGCGAGCAAGACCTGGCAAGTTACCTGTAGACTTTGAGATGGGGACTGTGTCACCTGAAGCGGTTCAGGAGATAGAAGATTGGGATACAGAGCGACAACAGCAGTACCGCAAGGTCCAGGAATGCGTAGAAAGGAGCCTGTCTCAAGCAAGAACGAGACAAGAGCAGCATTACAATCAAACAGCTCCAGCAACTCCCTTAGCACCTGGAGAACAGGTCCTCAAGAAAAAACGGAGGGCGCATAAATTAGATGATCAGTGGGAGAATGAACCCTACACCATTATCCCCTCCAACTTTGACAATAGTAAGGTATGCCTCATAAGCAAAGATGAAGGCAAGACCTATCAAGCAGTTTCTCGAGACCGCCTGAAAGCATGCCCCGAACGGTGCAGAATCCAAAAAGAAGTAGAAGAAGTACAAGAAAGTCCCCAAAGTCCAGAAAAAGAGGAAGAGATGATCCAAACAATCCTTGGAAAATTCCCCAAAACTTGGACCCGAATAAACAATGCCATAGTGGTACCAGTGTTGACGTTCCCGCAGTTGGTCGAGCCAGAAACAGAAGAGGTTCCAGATCCACCTAAAGAACCGTCCGCTCCAACACGAGATGACACGCCAGCAGTGGAACAGGAGAATCAACCCCCTGTCAGTGGTGAACCTGTCATACCTTTGGCGACTCTTAGACCACATAGGCAATCATCACGCTTACCTATCAGGGTTAGGCCTACCTGTAGTGCTGATGTAGAAGACACACCAAGTAGTCAGGGACAAACACCAGAGCTACGCAGGTCTCAACGCAGCACTCGGGGACAGCCCCCTCCAAGGTATAGAGAGTAAAAAGAAAGAGTACTTATTAGAATGTAAATAGTTATGTGAAATGTCTGTAATGTTGTGTACAAAATGTTTTTCTTTTTTGATTGAGAAAATAGACAATTGGGCCACTGGACTATGGGTGGCCAACACCTAGCTGTACATAGTTAGCACCAGTGTGCTCAGCACCCCTGAAGAAAAACCCGTCCGGCGTGCATAGAGTGGGGTCATCAATGCTCTGACGCACGCCCAGAGCCTACATTGGGGGTTTTATCACGGCGGGTCCCCCATGGAGCAGTGTAATGGACACCCGGCAGGGAGCCACACTGGACTCTTATAGTTGTTTAAGGTTGTAACATGTATGTCTTGTTTTGTTTTCTACAGTCCGGGAGTACTGAATTTAACTAAGGGGGAGTGTGGCGCCCCAGGACCTGGTCGCCACAACAGCATTGCCCTCCCAAAGGGTTAATGCTGAGCCTGGAGGTAATGGGGAGGTCCATTGGCCAGCAAGTTTAACATCCAACGCAGTTCTCCCTCCGGCCAGCAGGGGGAGCTCTGAACCTGGGATTCCAGGGAGCATTCCTTAAGTCTGACCTGAGGGAGGAAGTAGTGTTCAGTCTGTAGAGAGAAGTGATAGTGAGCAGATGCAGAGTGTGCTGTCCTGTGGATCTGGGGCCTAGAGCTAGAGTAGCTTGGCCCAAGGAAGCAGGAGTAGCAGAGAGGCAGCGAAGAGACTCGGACATCGGAGTCTGTGGCCACCAGGGCTTAAAATACTCCCTGGTAGCCAAATCCGAAGGGCAGGAGAGCTGCAAGCACCTGGCCCATAAACATCCCGAAGGTACAGCTGCAGCATCAGGGCCCGGTGTGGACTCCAGCAGAGAAGCACCAGAGAGGGCCTGCGCAGCCTGCTACAGAGGGAAAGGGACGTACCATCGATCCCAGCAGCAAAGAGGGCCATTGCTGGATTCAGAGAAGCAGGTTCCTATCATAACAAAGAAAAGCACAGGAGTAGGCCTCATACTCAGCTGGCCAGAAAGATCACCCCAAGTACTTCCAGGCCGACCGGATCCCCATCACCACCTGTAACGGTCTCCCAGGACTGGACTGTTCCCAAAGTAAAAGAGGAAAAGGTAAAGAGACTGTTGTTTGTGCCTGGTTCTTTCATTGCCTGTCGGCCCTGCACCGTGTTAGCCACACAACACCATAGACTTTCACGAGCACTAACAGTGTCCCCGGGGCTCCGCTCCACCTGTAGGGAGCAGTACCACCATTGCTGCTATATCATCACCCCGGAGGCCTCACACAGCAGCGGCGGCTTAATAGCCACAGACCACAGGTGGTGTCACGAACACAAACTTTATTCATCAAGCCACATATTCTACTGACACCCACCAGGGCCACGGAGCCGGGCCCAGCCACCACTGACTACCACCGGACTAGTCCGGCCCGGCACCGGGTGTCCCATAGCCCTGGGGTGGGCGAGTCACGTTTCTCTTTGGAAAAACAGGATCCGATTTTGCAGCAAAAAAAGTTCATGTAGCATGTTAAAAAAAACCTAGTGTGAAAGCAGCCTTAGATAATACTTTAAAAAGAATTAGTGCTAATAATCTATGTCTTAACCCCTTCTGTGTGAATTTTTACCCCTTCCCCCTCAAAAAATAAACTCAATAAAAATATTGTTAGAAAAAAAAATGACTGTTTTTACAATTTCATAAATAGTTTGTAAAGCAAGCATGGATGAGTTAGAGCGCGCAGGCATTCAGATCACTCTGTTCGTTGAAGTTTGCTAGATTTTGTTATTTATCCAAACCTATTTTTTTTTTTCATCTTGTTTTGTCCTTGAATGTTTAGTAGTTTTCCTTTGTTAATTGTTTGATTGTGTGACAATGTTTTGCTATAGAAAAAAATTGGTGTGACAGAGATGAAATGCGGCATAAACTAATACATATACGGTGTATTTAACATTAATGTGCTTATACTATGGATTTGCCATAAATGTATTGCCCAAGAAAACTGACTTAAATTTTAAGATCATATTTGAACTGGCACGTTTAAATTAAAATATACAAATCCTTTATACCTGGGAGAGCATCCAAATGTCTATGACTTTATTTGCTGCCATATCTAGTGAAGCCAAAAGACCAATTCTCTGAGAACGCCATCGCCTTATTTAGACAAAATTATACAATTCCAGGTCATGTATTGTGAATTAATACAGTTGAAACTAGAAATTTCCCTCCGCTCTCTATAAAAACACATCTGCAGGTTTTTCCCTCCTCTCTCTATAAAGACACATCTGCAGAATTTTCCCTCCGCTCTCTATAAAGACACATCTGCAGGTTTTTCCCTCCGCTCTCTATAAAGACACACCTGCAGGTTTTTCCCTCCGCTCTCTATAAAGACACATCTGCAGGTTTTTCCCTCCTCTCTCTATAAAGACACATCTGCAGGTTTTTCCCTCCTCTCTCTATAAAAACACATCTGCAGGTTTTTCCCTCCGCTCTCTATAAAGACACATCTGCAGGTTTTCCCCTCCGCTCTCTATAAAGACACATCTGCAGGTTTTTCCCTCCTCTCTCTATAAAGACACATCTACAGGTTTTTCCCACTGCTCTCTATAAAGACACATCTGCAGAATTTTCCCTCCGCTCTCTATAAAGACACATCTGCAGGTTTTTCCCTCCGCTCTCTATAAAGACACATCTGCAGGTTTTCCCCTCCGCTCTCTATAAAGACACATCTGCAGGTTTTTCCCTCCGCTCTCTATAAAGACACATCTGCAGGTTTTCCCCTCCGCTCTCTATAAAGACACATCTGCAGGTTTTTCCCTCCTCTCTCTATAAAGACACATCTACAGGTTTTTCCCACTGCTCTCTATAAAGACACATCTGCAGAATTTTCCCTCCGCTCTCTATAAAGACACATCTGCAGGTTTTTCCCTCCGCTCTCTATAAAGACACATCTGCAGGTTTTCCCCTCCGCTCTCTATAAAGACACATCTGCAGGTTTTTCCCTCCTCTCTCTATAAAGACACATCTATAGGTTTTTCCCTCTGCTCTCTATAAAGACACATCTGCAAGTTTTTCCCTCCACTCTCTATAAAGACACATCTGCAGGTTTTTCCCTCCGCTCTCTATAAAGACACATCTGCAGGTTTTTCCCTCCGCTCTTTATAAAGACACATCTGCAGGTTTTTCCCTCCTCTCTCTATAAAGACACATCTGCAGATTTTTCCCTCCGCTCTCTATAAAGACACATCTGCAGATTTTTCCCTCCGCTCTCTATAAAGACACATCTGCAGGTTTTTCCCTCCGCTCTCTATAAAGACACATCTGCAGGTTTTTCCCTCCGCTCTCTATAAAGACACATCTGCAGGTTTTTCCCTCCGCTCTCTATAAAGACACATCTGCAGGTTTTTTCCTCCTCTCTCTATAAAGACACATCTGCAGGTTTTTCCCTCCGCTCTCTATAAAGACACATCTGCAGGTTTTTCCCTCCTCTCTCTATAACGACACATCTACAGGTTTTTCCCTCCGCTCTCTATAAAGATACATCTGCAGGTTTTTCCCTCCGCTCTCGATAAAGACACATCTGCAGGTTTTTCCCTCCGCTCTCTATAAAGACACATCTGCAGGTTTTTTCATCCGCTCTTTATAAAGACACATCTGCAGGTTTTTCCCTCCTCTCTCTATAAAGACACATCTACAGGTTTTTCCCTCCGCTCTCTATAAAGACACATCTGCAGATTTTTCCCTCCGCTCTCTATAAAGACACATCTGCAGGTTTTTCCCTCCGCTCTCTATAAAGACACATCTGCAGGTTTATCCCTCCGCTCTCTATAAAGACACATCTGCAAGTTTTTCCCTCCTCTCTCTATAAAGACACATCTGCAGGTTTTTCCCTCCACTCTCTATAAAGACACATCTGCAGGTTTTTCCCTCCTCTCTCTATAAAGACACATCTACAGGTTTTTCCCTCAGCTCTCTATAAAGACACATCTGCAGGTTTTTCCCTCCTCTCTCTATAAAGACACATCTGCAGGTTTTTCCCTCCGCCCTCTATAAAGACACATCTGCAGATTTTTCCCTTCGCTCTCTATAAAGACACACCTGCAGGTTTTCCCTCCGCTCTCTATAAAGACACATCTGCAGGCTTTTCCCTCCGCTCTCTATAAAGACACATCTGCAGGTTTTTCCCTCCTCTCTCTATAAAGACACATCTGCAAGTTTTTCCCTCTGCTCTCTATAAAGACACATCTGCAGGTTTTTCCCTCCGCTCTTTATAAAGACAAATCTGCAGGTTTTTCCCTTCTCTCTCTATAAAGACACATCTGCAGGTTTTTCCCTCCGCTCTCTAAGAAGACACATCTGCAGATTTTTCCCTCCGCTCTCTATAAAGACACATCTGCAGGTTTTTCCCTCCGCTCTCTATAAAGACACATCTGCAGGTTTTTCCCTCCGCTATCTGTAAAGACACATCTGCAGGTTTTCTCAATATCTGACATGAAATCACAATAAACCTTTCCAGTTTTAGGTCAATTAGGAACCAAAATTATTTATATTTGCCAAATGCCAGAATAATGAGAGAGAGAATGTTTTAAGACATTTTTACTACTTTCTGCAAAGTCAAAAGTTTACATACATTTCATTAGTATTTGGTCCCATTGCCCTTACACTGTATGACTTGGGTCAAACGTTTTCAATCTCTTCCCACAAGCTTCTCACAATAGCTGGTGGAATTTGGGCCCATTCCTCCTGACAGAACTGGTGTAACTGAGCCATGTTTGGAGCTCTCCTTGCTCGCACCGATCTTTTCAGCTTAGCCCTTAAATATTCAATAGGATTGAGATCAGGGCTTTGTGATGGCCGCTCCAAAACATTGACTTTGTTATCCTTAAGCCACTTTGTAACTAGTTTGGCAGTACGCTTCAGGTCATTGTCCATTTGGAAGACCCATTTCTGCCCAAGCTTTAAGTTCCTGGCTGATGTTTTCAGATGTTGCTTTAGTATTGTCACATAATCTTCTTTCCTCAAGATGCTGTCTATTTTGTGAAGTGCACCAGTCCCTCCTGCGGAAAAACAACCCCATAAAATGATGCTGCCTTGATGTTTCACAGTTGGGATGGTGTTCTTAGGCTTCAAAGCTTCTCCCTTTTTCCTCCAAACGTAAGGATGGTTATTATGGCCAAACAGTTCAGTGTTAGTTTGGTCAGACCACAGGACAGGTCTCCAAAAATTAAAAATTAAGGTCTTGGTTCCTGGGTGCATTTGCAAACATTAATCTGGCTTTATTATCTTTCTTTTGGAGTAATGGCTTCTTTCTAGCAGAGTGACCTTTCATCCCATTTGAAACAGTACTCGTTTCACCTTGCATAATGACACAATCTTACCAGCTTCCACCAGCATCTTCACAAGGTCTTTTCCTTTTGTTCCTGGGTTGATATGCCCATGTCTGAGCAAAGCACATTCATCTCTGGTACACAGACCTGCCTCCTTCCTGAGCGGTATAATGGCTGGACATTCCCCTCTTGTTTGTACTTGCATATAATTGTTTGTATAGATGAACGAGGCACCTTCAGGTATCTGGAAATTGCACCCAAGGATGAACCAGACTTGTGTAAGTCCACAATTCTCTTCCTAAGATCTTGGCTGATTTCTTTTGACTTTCCCATGATGCTACACAAAGAAGCAGTGTGCTTCAGGTGTGCATTAAAATATATCCACAGGTGTGTCTCTAATTAACTCAAATGTTCGCAATAAACCTATCAGAAGCTTCCAAAGACATGACATCATCATGAGAGCTGTCCCATATTGTTTATATTCATAGTACTCTTAGTGTATGTAAATTATTGACAGTGCAGAAAGTAATAAAAATGCCTTAAATCATTCTCTTTCTTGCTTATTATTCTGGCATTTGGCAAATATAAAAAATGTCGGTTCCTAATTGACCTAAAATGAGAAAGGTTTATACTGATTTCATGTCAGATAGTGAGAAAAACATGCAGATGTGTATTTTTAGATAGTGGATGTAAATGTCTGGTTTCAACTGTGCCTGCTAATTTCTATGACTATACCACTCTTTTTAAGACCACACCCCAGAGGATCCATGTTCATTTGCTATCCCTAGTGCTGGGCTCTAAATAGGAAATGGGTGCGATGAGCTCTTCGTCAACCCCACTAAACACGATAGAAGACTAAGGGAGGACACACAAGGGAAAAGTGCATGAACTACTTATCTTTGTACCAAAAGATATATTTTACTTGTATCAAAATGAACTACTTATCCACAGATGACTCGGGTAGACGTTCAGAAAAGTTACAGCAACAATAACACAGATGAGTACAAGCCACCTGCTTGCACCCAAGGCTTGAATGAACTGAAAAATATCACCAGCACCAGTGCAAAGAAGGAAGGGGCATATAAACACCAAGTCAAGCTCCTGCTGGGTCCAAAGAGGGGTAGAGATGAAAACCCAGCAGGAAAGCTATCTATACCAATGAATACTGACAGCAGGAACAATGGAAAGTCAGGGAGCATTTTGCGGAGCCAAACGCTGCGACCTTCTGTACCTGGAAACCACATGACTGTCTGTCACCTGTGACAATAATATGGAAAAGGCTATGATTCTGGAAACCTAATATGATACAATTGCCAAGTATGAAAGAGCAGCAAATGTCAGTCACTTTCTTGAAATTTTTAGTTCATTTCTTCTCCATGAAAAGAGTAGCTCCACTTATATTTAGGGACAAATTAGGCGATCGGTATCAAAAAGTTGCAGAAAATAAAAGAGCTGGAAAACAGATGAAAAACCATATCTGAGGACACATATATATTCCATTATACAAAATACAGTCATGATTACTATTCTACCCATACACAGAGTATGGATGGATCCACTCACCAGCTGGTCAGTAGCATGCAGCGTACCTCCCGGCCCGGTAAATAACAGCATCTTCTGCTGCTCTGCAGACTCCAGAAAAGTCAGCAGCAGCATTTGGTTGTCCTCCGAGGATACAAACCGGTTCCACTTTTCAGCTTTGAGTTTGAGAGCCTTAAAGGCAAGTTCTTTAATAAAATCTATGCGCTCATCCCCAACCAGGATGCTGAGTGGTGACTCTGGTTGCTGTAGGACACTGGGGGAATCCACTCCATTTTCACTCACTGGACTGAAAAAAAACAACAAATTAATAGAATTGACCCTTGTGTCATACGTTGGGAATTATAGTGTTAAAAATGTAAAATCCTTGGGGGCGCAGCATTTCAGAGTAGAATCCTCGGAAAGATTCTATTAACACTTTAGATTCCTAAGCACAGCTTAGAGACGACACTGCGCAAAAGGTAATATTTGTATTTTAGCCCTTATTTTCGACTTACCTCTCCCTGTGCTGAGATAACCCAGACAACATGATGCTCTTATATCAGCAGTGGCTGCCCCTGTGCCGTTCCTCCAGCTCTGTGAGTAACAAGCGGTGTAAGTACAGATGAATTATACAATGATCACCTCCAGAGGTAACTTTATTCCCTTATCCTCCAATGCTTGTCACAGCCCTGTTACTGAAACCCAATAACATAGACCGGCCTCTAAGCCCTAGTCAAGCATGGTGAATGTTATATTCTGTTACATTACAATTCTACTATATACAGTATATAGATACAGTACATATATGTGTGTGTGTGTGTGTGTGTGTGTGTGTGTGCATATATATATACTGTGTATATATACTATATATATATATATATATATATATATATGAACATATGTACCGTATAGAGATATATATATATATATATATATATATATATATATATATATATGTATATATATATATATATATATATATATACATACAGTGGATACACCTTCTCCTCTCTAGAACAACTGTTAAGAGGAGACTTTGTGCAGCAGGCCTTCATGGTAAAATAGCTGCTAGGAAACCACTGCTAAGGACAGGCAACAAGCAGAAGAGACGTGTTTGGGCTAAAGAACACAAGGAATGGACATTAGACCAGTGGAAATCTGTGCTTTGGTCTGATGAGTCCAAATTTGAGATCTTTGGATCCAACCACCGTGTCTTTGTAGAAAAGGTGAACGGATGGACTCTACATGCCTGGTTCCCACTGTGAAGCATGGAGGAGGAGGTGTGATGGTGTGGGGGTGCTTTGCTGGTGACACTGTTGGGGATTTATTCAAAATTGAAGGCATACAGAACCAGCATGGCTACCTCAGCATCTTGCAGCGGCATGATATTCCATCCGGTTTGCGTTTAGTTGGACCATCATTTATTTTTCAACAGGACAATGACTCCAAACACACCTCCAGGCTATGTAAGGGCTATTTGACTAAGAAGGAGAGTGATGGGGTGCTACGCCAGATGACCTGGTCTCCACAGTCACCAGACCTGAACCCAATCGAGATGGTTTGGGGTGAGCTGGACCGCAGAGTGAAGGCAAAAGGGCCAACAAGTGCTAAGCATCTCTGGGAACTCCTTCAAGACTGTTAGAAAACCATTTCCGGTGACTACCTCTTGAAGCTCATCAAGAGAATGCCAAGAATGTGCAAAGCAGTAATGAAAGCAAAAGGTGTCTACTTTGAAGAACCTAGAATATAAGACATATTTTCAGTTGTTTCACACTTTTTTAAGTATTTCATTCCACATGTTTTAATTCATAGTTTTGATGCCTTCAATGTGAATCTACAATTTTCAGAGTCCTGAAAATAAAGAAAACTTTTGGTCTGTACTAATATATATATATATATATATATATATATAGTGGCCCCCGAGTGGGTATGTTCTTCAATAGACAATATATAAAAGGAGAACAAGAAGAACGAAAACCAAGAATACAGTGAAATATAAATTGATTATTATTAATTATTTTATTATGCAAAAAGTGATTGGTCCAAATAGAATAAAAACTATCAGGTACAGAGAAAAAAATGGCTAATATTTCATGATAACCTGCATTAGGTGGACAGGAAAACGAGAGTAGAGCCCCACTTCCCAGGCAGCGTGACCACTGAAAAAATGTAAACAATTATTATATGTAAATATATCTCATAGAATATAGTATTAAATGTCAGAATGTCCTTTTGTTGGCTGATTCAGAGCATATACGTGTTCGTGCTGATAGAGGCAGAATGAGGAAGGTTTCTGCCAGGCAAGTCCATCAGATTAAGAGAGCAGCTGCTAAAAAGCCATTACAAACCAGCAAACAGATATTTGAAGCTGCTGGTGCCTCTGGAGTCCCTCGAACCAAAAGGTGTAGGATCCTTCAAAGGCTTGCTGTGGAGCATAAACCTACTAATCGGCCACCCCTAACCAGTTCTCACAAGCAGAAATAGTTGCAGTGGGCCCAGACATACATGAAGACTAATTGTCAAACAATCTTGTTTACTGATGAGTGTTGAGCAACCCTGGATGGTCCAGATGGATGGAGTGGTGGATGGTTGGTGGATGGCCACCGTGTCCCAACAAGGCTGTGACGTCAGCAAGGAGGTGGAGGAGTCATGTTTTGGGCCGGAATCATGGGGAGACATCTGGTACGCCCCTTTAGGGTTCCTGAAGGTGTGAAAATGACCTCTGCAAAGTATATAGAGTTTCTGACTGACAACTTTCTTCCATGGTACAAAAAGCAGAAATGTGCTTTCAGGAGCAAAATCATCTTCATGCATGACAATGCACCATCTCATGCTGCAAAGAATACCTCTGTGTCATTGGCTGCTATGGGCATAAAAGGAGATAAACTCATGGTGTGGCCACCATCTTCCCCTGACTTCAACCCTATAGAGAACCTTTGGAGTATCATCAAGCAAAAGATCTATGAGGGTGGGATGCAGTTCACATCAAAACAGCAACTCTGGGACCTACTCTGACATCATGGAAAGAAATTCAAGCAGAAACTGTCCAAAAACTCACAAGTTCAATGGATGCAAGAATTGTGAAGGTGATCTCAAAGAAGGGTTCCTATGTTAAAATGTAACTTGGCCAGTTAGGATGTTTTGGATTTAAATAGCTTTTTATTTCAGTGAATGTGACCTCCTAATGCTTCAAATTCAACAAATGAGCATTTTCAGTTCTTTAAAACATATAAAATGTTTAGAAACTCTACTGTGCCTAATCATTTGGAACAATGCATTTTGAGGTTTGTTTGTTTAAAAAAAATTGAAGATTATACTGTTATCATTGGGAGGTTTCTTCAATAAAATTAGATGTTTTTCTCTGATTTTCCATTTAGGAAAATCAGAGAAAAATATAATTTGCATAATAGTTTGGAACATGGTGTACATATATATCTTGTGGACATTTTTTGAGATTTTCCGTAGCCCTTTTTGGTGTCTTTCATTCTTTCCTTATTAGGGTTGTCAGTTGTATAGGGATAGGAAAAAGCCATAGCCAACGTGGAACGGAGGCGCCCGAAAACTAAATGTGTCATACCCTCTATTGTCAGGGTAGGGGCAAATATCCCCTACGGTCTGCTGCCCCCCCCCCCTTATTTTTTTTTTCCCTTTTGGCCATCCTGACCTTGTACTGAATTTTTTATTTGTTTGTGTAGTTTGGGTGTAAATTTTAATGAATCATTAATAAAGTGCTTTTGACACACCCACGGGGTCGGGGGTTAAGGGTGCTTTACACGCTGCGACATCGCTACCGATATATCGTTGGGGTCACGTCGTTAGTGACGCACATCCGGCGCCGGTAGCGACATCGCAGCGTGTGACACCAAGGAGCGACGATCAACGATTGCAAAATCGTTAAAAAACAGTGATCATTGACATGTCTCTCCTTTACTTAATATCGCTGCTGCCACAGGTACAATGTTGTTCGTCGTTCCTGCGGCATCACACATCGCTATGTGTGACACCGCAGGAACAATGAACATCTCCTTACCTGCGTCCACCGGCAATGTGGAAGGAAGGAGGTGGGCGGGATGTTACGTCCCGCTCATCTCCGCCCCTCCGCTTCTATTGGCCGGCCGCTTAGTGACGCCGCAGTGACGTCGCTATGACGCCGAACGCACCTCCCCCTTGAGGGAGGGAATGCTCGGCGGTCACAGCGACGTCGCTGACAAGGTATGTTCGTGTGACAATCGCTAGCGATGTCGCAGCGGGTAAAGCACCCTTTACTCGTCACCAGGCCGTGGTGCTTCTCCGGGGAAGCTGCGGTGGCCTTGCCCAGTTCCATGACCCCAGGTGTCAATAAAAGGCTGGAGATGGGGATGATGGAGGTAGTTGTTTGTGACGCCACCTGTGGTATGCGGCTCTGCGGGATGTCGCTCTTTTCTGGGGTGGATGGTAACACAGCTCAGGTGTTTCAGCTCTCCACAGGTAGAGCTCGCCCCAGGGAGGATGATGTTGGTGGTAGTGGCCGATGGCGCCGGAGTGCGGGAAGATGGCGCCGGCAATGATGGGGACGACACAGAGGCTGCGGTCAAAGTTCTCTTTACGCATTTTTATGTCGCCCTTGGAGTGCCAATCTTCGCTGTGATGGGCTCCAGTCGATCCTGGATAGTTCGGATGCCACCACCGCTGTTGTGAACTGTGAGACCTTTCCTCCTCACACTGTATGATGAATTCCTGTGACATAAAGCTCTACAGGGACTCTTGTTCTATGTTTTAGTCTTGTCCCGGATAGCAGGCAGCGTGAGCCCTTTGTTGGACCGGACCGTGGTCCCAGCTCCTGGCTCTCTTTGCTGCTGTGCCCCATGCACTTGAGATAGGGTGATGGAAACCTGGAATCTCCACACCCAGCAGATTTGTTAAAAGGCCATAAAGTCCCCTCTAACCTAGGGCTCTGCAACTCGTCTGTGCCGGTCCTGAGGGAGATACCAGCTCACACCTCAGCGACCGTGTACTCCTGTGTCTCATCAGTTCCTGTCTGTGAAACTTCTCTTTCTCCCTGAATGTTCTGTAACTTTTTTCCTCTTTCCCAGAGGGCGCTCTGAAGCACTCCCCTCCGCTGGTCCCAGGGGAGCTCTGAAGCACTCCCCTCAGTGACCGTGTTCCTCCGTGTCCCAGACTGTTCTCTCGTGTAAGTCTGTGTGTCACCTTACTTCCCCAGTGCTGCCCTGCCTCCCAGGCGGTTGTTCTAGCAACCGGGAAAGTCCCAGTGGCTGACTTCTAAGCTGGGAAAGCACCTAAACTGTGTGTGTTGTGTGAATGTGAGAAACACCAGTGAATAACCTCCTCCTTACCCGGGATGAATACTGCACCTTAAGTGACATGCAGTACCCAGTGGCAACTGAAGCCTCAGGGGCGCCACACTTTTATTGGAGATTTGAGGTATATTTTGTTAATTCTGCAATCTAAATAATTCAACACACAGCCATTAGTGTCCAAATCGCTGGCAACAAAAGTGCAAAAGTGAGTACATCCCTAAGTGAAAATGGCCAAACTGTGCCCATTTAGCAATTTTGGCTCACCGGTGTCATGTCACTAAGTGGTACAAGGTATCAGGCGTGAATGGGGAGCAGGTGTGTTTCATACGGGTCACTGAAAGTTCAGCATGGCTCCTCATAGCAAAGAATTCTCTAACGATCTTAAAAAAAGAATTGTTGCTCTACATAAAGATGGCGAAGACTACAAAAAGACTGCCAACACCCTGAAACTGAGCTGGAGCATGGTGGCCAAGACCATACAGTAGTTTAACAAGACAGGTTCCACTCAGAACAGGCCTTGCCATGGTGGACCAAAGAGGTTGTTTTTTCAAAATAGATGTATGAGTGCTGCCAGTATTGCTGTAGAGGTAACAGGTTGAGGTCAGCCTGTCATTGCTCCGACCATACACCGCACACTGGATCAAATTGGTCTGCATGGCTGCTGTCCCAGAGGGAAGACTCTTTTAAAGATGATGCACAAGAAAAACCTCAAACAATTTGCTGAAGACAAGCAAACTAAAGACATGGATTGCTGGAACCATGTCCTGTGGTCTGATGAGACCAAGGTAAACTTATTTTAGTTCACATGGTGTCAAGTGTGTGTGGTGGCAAACCGGTGAGGAGTACAAACACAAATGTGTTCTACGTACAGTCAAGCATGGTGGTGGGAGTGTCTTGGTTTGGGGCTGCATGAGAGCTGACGGCTGTGGGGAGCTACAGTTCATTGAGGGAATCATGAATGCCAACATATACTGTAACATACTGAAGCAAAGCTTGATCCCCTTCCTTTGGAAACTGGATTACAGGGCAGTATTCCAACATGATAAAGACCCTATAAACACCTCCAAGACGACCACTGCCTTGCTAAAGAAACTGAGGATAAAGGTGCTGGACTGGCCAAGCATCTCCAGACCTAAACCCTATTGGACATGTGGAGCCTCTTCTTCAAACGGAAGGTAGAGGAGAGCAAGGTGAGGAGGGCATGGAGGATGGAAGAGGATCCAGTAGCTTCTGTGAAGCTCTAGTGAACTCCATGCCCAAGAGCGTTAGGGCAATGCTTGAAAATAATGGTGACCACATAAAGTATTGACATTTTAAGCACAACTTGGAAATTTTCCTTTAGGGGTGTAATCACGTTTGTTGCCAGCGGTTTTTACATTAATGGCTGTGTGTTGAGTTATTTAGAGGGCACCAAATTTATATAAGCTGTACTCTGACTACTTTACATTTTATGGGTAGCACGGTGGCTCAGTGGTTAGCACTCCAGTCTTGCAGCGCTGGGGTCCTGGGTCCCACAAAGCAAAACATCTGCAAGGAGTTTGTATGTTCTCCCCGTGTTTGCGTGGGTTTCCTCTGGGCTCTCGGGTTTCCTCCCACACTCCAAAGACAGACTGATAGGGGATTTAGATTGTGAGCCCCAACAGGGACAGTGTTGCTGCAGAATATGTTGGTGCTATATAAAAAATTTAGATTATTATTATATAGATTATCAAAGTGTCGTCCCATGAAAAGATGCAATAAAATATTTACAAAAATGTGAGGAGTGTATTAACTTTTGTGAGCAAAAGGGCAACAATGTTTTGACCTTTTGACTTTCAGGCTCCATATCTCACCATCCACTACAGCTTTGCGTGTGAGACTGCCTTTATTTTATAGACAATCATCTTGGCTATCTCATACATAACTTTGACTTGCAACTATTTAGCATATGATTAGTTATGTAGATTCTTGTCATGCCACTGCATTGTTACTGTTTTGCTCCTGCTGCTTGAAAAAAAAAATTCTGCCTGTATACTACAAATTACAACCTGTTCTCACACTCTCCCATTTTCCTTTTTTGTTAATTTAAAAATGTAAAAGATAAAAATATGTATGCTGAACTCCTCACAATAACAGTAATTTTGACCAGGGGTGGCCAAACGTTTGCATGCCACTCTATTTTCTGATGATTGTTTCCCCATGAGAACAATATTACACCTAGCTCCACTGTTGAATTTACAATTAGTAATACTATACCTTTTTTTATTTTATTTTATTATCATATTTTTGCTATGGTCGTTGAATCTAGATGGTGGTGATTGGTTTGAGTGATATTTGCGTGAGAATAATTGTGGACGTATATATCACTGCTGTACATTTTGTCAATAAATCTGTCAATTCACGGCAAGTCTGAAGTCCAAGTAGTTGAATGGAACAAAGGCTGAAAAAAGGCCATGGTATTCTGTAGCAGTGGAAATACAATACGTTTTTGTAAGTCATCATCACTTACTGATTGTCGGATCACATATGCTAGAAGAAACTGTATACTTGTACATAATGGAAGCTCATATTTCTGATTCAGGTACACTGACTAGTGGAGAATATGTGGAAGATAATTGTTTTTCAAAATAAATACTATAAGTATGAAGGTATAAATGATATAAGGCACAGACTTGGATATAATCATTCCCTCTCCTTAAGGCTGCATTCACACACAGCGGTGTTTAAATACAACCGCCCTTTACCACTTTTTACTGTTTACATGCACAATCACTTTATCTTGTATGTGAAACAGCTGTATCTCTAAGGGTCCCGTCACATGTAGCGACGTTCCAGCGATCCCACCAGTGATCTGACCTGGTAGGGATCGCTGGAACGTCGCTACATGATCGCTGGTAAGCTGTCAATCAGGCAGATCTCCACAGCAATCAGAGACCAGCCACCCGTGTAACAACGCTGTGCTTGGTAGCCAGGGTATACATTGGGTAACTATGCAAAGCGCTTTGCATAGTTACCCGATGTGTACACTGGCTACATGTGCAGGGAGCCGGCGTCTGGCAGCTTGTAACCAGCGTACGCTGGTAACCATGGTACACATTGGGTAACTAAGCAAAGCGTTTTGCATAGTTACTCGATGTGTACCATGGTTACCAGCGTACCGCCGCTTATAGGCTGCCAGATTCCGGCTCCCTGCATATTCAGATCATTGGTCTCCCGCCGTCAAACACACCGATGCGTGCTGCACAGTGGGAGACCAACGAGCAAAAAATGGTCCTGATCGTTTTGTAACGATCAGCGACCTCGTAGCACGGGCCCGCTCACTGCTGCTTGTCACACAGCGATATCGCTGGCGAGGTTGCTGATACGTCACAAAACCTATGGTTTTTTTGTGTTGTGTATCGCTAGCGATATCGCTGTTTGTAACGGGGGCTTAAGGCTATGTGCACAGAGTTTTTGGGTGGATTTCAGAAACTATGAGTTTTTCAATCAGAAACTGCTTCAGAAAACTCAATTGTTTTGGAAAGTTTTATTTTTTCTGAAATTTCCTGAAGCGGTTTGTAAAGTTTTTTCCTGTTGTGTGCAGGGGCAAAATCTACTCTATACATAACAAGATGCATGAGAATAAAAGGTAGAGGGAAAGAAAGGAAAAAAGGGAAGTGAACCGAAAGCAGAAGATAGCAAGAAGAGTATGAGGCATATCCGTTCAGGCTGAGTTCACATGTCCTGTATTCATCCGTTATAATGGATCCTGCAAACACAACTTTTTTGTTAAATAACTGATGTCTGCCGGATGCGTTTTGTGATAAAAAGATACTGTGGAAAGAGAGTGCAATAGGGTCTTACCCGGTAGGGATGTCAGACAAAGAAGTATTCCGGTACACTCACCTTTTCAGATTGTGAAAGTCAGAACCCCTCTGTAGCACATCCAATGGTAGTTCAGCCGCAGCCCCAAGATGTAGAGTATACAATATGACGTAGAAGGAAATCGGCTATATACCGCGCTGATACACAATAGTGTATTAATATGAATCCTTTATTGTTCGTACAGGTCTACGCGTTTCAGAGACATCCATCCCCTTCCTCAGGACATCAAAGGAACAATATAGCGATATATTGTTACTGTGATGTCCTGAGGAAGGAGACGGATGTCACTGAAACGCGTAGACCTGTACGAACAATAAAGGAATCATATTAATACACTATTGGGTATCAGCGCGGTATATAGCCGATATCCTTCTACGTCATATTATAGGATCCGTTTAATTAACATTGGAGTCTGTGGAGGATGGATCCGTAAACAGATTGCTATTTAGTCATTTGTTTTACTTGTATTTGTAACGGATCTGTTGCTTTCTTACAGGATCCGTTACAAATGGAAGATAACTAGCAATCCGTTAACAGAGCCATCATCCATTGACTCCAATGTTTAAAAAACAGATCCAACAGAACTTTTTTCCCAACAGACCACTACAGGATCCGATCTAACGGATGATTACTGGACATGTGAGCTCAGCCTAAGACTGGCTTTGAGTGCACCAGTTTTTGTGAAAGCAAAGACTAAGGGGTACTTTGCACACTACGACATCGCAGGTGCGATATCGGTGGGGTCAAATCGAAAGTGACGCACATCCGGCATCGCTGTCGATATCGCAGTGTGTAAATCATTTTTGATACGATTAACAAGTGCAAAAGCGTCAAAATCGTATCATCGGTGTAGCGTCGTTCATTTCCATAATTTCGGAAGGACCGATATTACGATGTTGTTCCTCGTTCCTGCGGCAGCATACATCGCTGTGTGTGAAGCCGCAGGAGCGAGGAACATCTCCTACCTGCGTCCCGGCTGCAATGAGGAAGGAAGGAGGTGGGCAGGATGTTTACGTCTGCTCATCTCCGCCCCCCTGCTTCTATTGGCCACCTGCCGTGTGACGTCACTGTGACGCCGCATGACCCGCCCCCTTAGGAAGGAGGCGGGTTGCTGGCCAGAGCGACGTCGCAGGGCAGGTAAGTGCATGTGAAGCTGCCATAGCAATAATGTTCGCTACGGCAGCTATCACAAGATATCGCATGTGCGACGAGGGCGGGGACTATCGCGCTCGGCATCGCAGAAATCGACTTGCGATGTCGTAGTGTGCAAAGTACCCCTAAGATGCGCATTCCTCTTAAAGAATTAGGCGCTTCCGCTAGGAATGTTCCTCCACATAGGGACTACAGTACATTTCTAGTATGACTTACACCAATAAAGTGGCATACATTTTGATGAAATTTCGAGGCAGACTTCACCATGCCCCATTCATGCTCACTTTGGCAAAGCTGGTAAAAACTGATGCGAAAACACCAACTGTAGCAACATTTTTGTGCAACTTTACATTGCATACAAAGTTTGCAACATTTCAAGATGTTTAACACCAGAAAATTGGCAAAGACACCTCATAGTCTATCAATGGTGTCTGATTCTGAACAAATTTGTAAGGTTTATCTAGTACGAGGGGCTGCTGACAAATCTTTGGCTTTGTGATCTTTTTTTGTTTCTATGGTAACAAATTTTACATCACATGAAAGCATTATGTGTCTAATATTTGTATTCAAAATTTTGTGTTTGTTGCTTATGGCAACAGTGTTCTACGCACAAAATGGCGGAGTCTACTGTGATATTCACAGCAACTGAGAGCAGAGGAGTGGTAACATTCTTGTTTCTGCAAAGAAAATCTGTGAAGAATATTCATGGTGATATGTCGCAGACATTGGGGGATCAATGCCCTTCATATTCCACAGTTAAGAACTGGGTTGCCAAATTTAAAACGGGCCACTTCAGCCCCAATGATGAGGAATGACCTAGGCGACCGAGAGTGATTGTTGTTCCGGAGATCGTCGATGCTGTGCGCAAACTCATACTGGAGAATCGATAAATTTCAGCTAATGCAATAGCAGACATCATGGGGATTTCCCGTACACGTGTTTGTGCCATTATCCATGAACATTTGAACATGAGGAAGCGATCTGCATAGTGGGTCCCCAAATGTTTGACAACAGATCAGAGAAGCATGCGAGTGAAAACTTCCCGGTCCATTTATCAGCGTTTCCGGACTGATAAGAACTTCCTGGATTGACTGGTCACTATGGATGAGCCCTGGATTATTGTATGAGCCTGAAAACAAGGAGCAGTCAAAAGAGTGGAGGCACAGTAGTTCTCCTCATCCAAAGAAGTTCAGGGTGCAAAAATCAGCCACTAAGGTGATGGCGTCTGTGTTCTGGGATGGCTTGCTGCCAGTGGACTACCTTCAAAAGGGTTCCACCGTCAATGCAACGTATTACATTGAACTTTTGGACCAATTGAAGGCAGCTCTGAAGGCCAAAAGGTGCGGCAAGCTGTCCAAAGGAATCTTGTTCCTGCAAGACAACAACTCCGCTCACACTGCACAAGTGACCACGGCAAAACTGACAAAGCTGGGCTTCCAGCTGGTTGACTATCCACCTTATTCACCAGATTTAGCTCCCTCTGACTATCATCTGTTTCCAAACCTGAAGAAACACCTCAAGGGTACCACATTTCACACCATTTCTGATGCCATGGCTGCTTCGGATGCCTGGTTTGAGGCAGAACCGAAAACCTTCCTTTTGCTAGGCTTACAGAACTTGGAATACCGATGTAAGAAGTGTGTTGACAGTGGAGAGTATGTGGAATAAATGTAAAGTTTCTTCATCCTATCTCGTTTCTTTCTGGGTAAAGCCAAAGACTTATCAGCAGACCCTCTTAAAATGCTGGACAATTTTTCCCATCCATTCTGAATCTGACTTTTTGGAGCAGAACAGAGTGGGGTTTGGCACATTGTGGTGTAGGAGGGCAACCAGGAGATTACGGTATAATATGAAATTAACCCCCTTCCCGTCCAAATGATTTTCAATTTTTGCTTTTTTGTTTTTTTTTGTCTTCACCGGTTTGAAAGAGCCATAACTATAACTTTTTTTATTTTCCTTTCAACATGTGATGGCTTGTGCTTTTGCAGGACAAGATGTCATTGTGCATGAGATCAATCACTTTGATACTCAAATATATTGAAAAACAGGTAAAAAGAAATCCAAATGCGGTGAAATTGCGAATTAAATTAAATCGCGCAATTGTTTTATGGGAATTGTTTTTTACAATACTCATTACATGGTAAAATTTACTTAACATGATTCTCCTGGTCAGTACGATTAGGGGTGAAAAAAATTGGTAAAAAAAAAGTTTTACTTACTGTGTGCAGGCTTCATTTTTGTGTGGCGAACTGATGTTTTTATAAATACCATTTTGGGCTTGTATTTTTTTTTTTGCAAGATGTGGCAACAAAAAAAAAACATATTTCTAGTGTTAATACAGTGTGTCTACCCATATCCTGTCCACCGCTATTAACTTGAGAACGGCGGCAGCTATAGGCATAGAAGTGATGTCTAGGTATAGTAAAGTAGCCATGCGCTACACAATGAAACCACCTATAGCGCCACCTGGTGGAAAACAACGGAGTTAGCATTTTTATCTTGAAAACGGAACAAGATAGAGAAAAAAAGTGAATTAAAAAATTGTAGGGCATCAATTCAATACGAATCGACACCTTGCATACAAAAATGCTATGATTAGAACGTGTAAAACTCACAAGGCTGCGGACGTGAAGCGATACCTCATGGAGACCTTCCTCCAAGTCATTGGGTATGGTGGCTGCGTGGAGTGGCCTCCACGCTCACCTAACCTGACGGCATTGGACTTCTTTCTATGCGACCCCTCCACCAACATTGCAGGACCTACGACGACGAATCACAGATGCTTGTGCAAAGGTGTCACCTACCATATTGCACAACGTGCAGCAAGATACAGTATGCTGTCCAGAGTCCAGATGTGCATTGCAGCTGACGGTGGCCACTTTGAGCATCAAAGTTAAATGAGCGCCATATGCGTGACCAGCATTCAATGTTTTGGGGGAGACATTGGTTTCATATCATAGCATTTCTGTATGCAAGGTGTCGATTCGTATTGAATTGATGATGCCCTACAATTTTTTAATTCACTTTTTTTCTCAATCTCGTTCCGTTTTCAAGATAAAAATGCTAACTCCGCTGTTTTCCACCAGGTGGCACTATAGGTGGTTTCATTGCATAGAGCAGACCTGGACAAGGGGCGGTCCGCGGGCCACATCTGGCCCGCCTACTCTGTGACTGGCCCGCCTGGCTCAGGGCGTCCTTGCTGGCCGGTCAGTGATGAGGGCAATCTGAGGCTCCGGGAGACCCCTGGTCAGATCGCCCTCATCACACGCTGCGTGCCGGGCAGGGAGAGATCCTGCAGCTCCGCAGTCAGTGCAGGCAGCAGAATGCAGGAATCTCTCCTCTGTTCCCTGCCCGACACCTTTCTCTGTAACACACGCGCGCCCTGATATCGTCAGTACGGCACGCGTGTGTCATTTGAAAAGTTCACGCCCGGCAGGAGAAGCTGCAGCAGCCAGGGCCCGTACAAGAGAAGCAGCGGCAGGGCTCCTAAGAAAACAGCATCGGTGCAGCCTGGGCATGTGAAAGAGAAGCAACTCAGTGGGGGCGTCGTACGGAGGTGCCTGAGGAGGGGACAATAAGAAGGAAGAGGTGAGTGGTTACTAGTAACCTGCAGGACAATAGGGGGCTGGGGGAGGGGGGTAACTGTTGACAAATATTTGGGGTGTAGTGGTGTAGTATATGGGAATGCAGTTTTACAGGTGTGATATATGGGGGGTGTAGTATATAGTAAAGTAGTTTTATAGGGGTGTAGTGGTGTAGTATAATACAGGTGTATATAGGGGTGTAGTATAATACAGGTGTATATAGTGGTGTAGTATAATACAGGTGTATATAGGGGTGTAGTGGTGTAGTATAATACAGGTGTATATAGGGGTGTAGTATAATACAGGTGTATATAGGGGTGTAGTATAATACAGGTGTATATAGGGGTGTAGTATAATACAGGTGTAGTATGTAGTGGTGTAGTATAATACAGGTGTAGTATATAGGAGTGTAGTATAATACAGGTGTATATAGGGGAGTAGTGGTGTAGTATAATACAGGTGTATATAGGGGTGTAGTGGTGTAGTATAATACAGGTGTAGTATATAGGGGTGTAGTATAATACAGGTGTATATAGGGGAGTAGTGGTGTAGTATAATACAGGTCTATATAGGGGTGTAGTGGTGTAGTATAATACAGGTGTAGTATATAGGGGTGTAGTGGTGTAGGATAATACAGGTGTATATAGGGGTGTAGTGGTGTAGTATAATACAGGTGTATTATATAGGGGTGTAGAATAATACAGGTGTATATAGGGGTGTAGTGGTGTAGTATAATACAGGTGTATATAGGGGTGTAGTGGTGTAGTATAATACAGGTGTATATAGGGGTGTACTGGTGTAGTATAATACAGATGTAGTATATAGGGGTGTAGTGGTGTAGTATAATACAAGTGTAGTATATAGGGGTGTAGTGATGTAGGTTATCACAGGTGTAGTATATAGTGATGTAGTGCTGCAGTTTATTACAGGTGTAGTATATAGTGATGTAGTATATTACAGGTGTATATAGGGGTGTAGTGATGTAGTATATAGTGGTATAGTATATAGAGGTGTAGTTTATTACAGGTGTAGTGTATAGGGATGTATATTACAGGTGTAGTATGTGGCGGGTGTAGTGATGTAGTATATGGGGATTGTGTGTGTATGTATGTATACAGTGTGTGTGTATGTGTATATATATTATATACACACACAGTATGTATATATATATATATTTGTGTGAGTATATATATATATATATATATATATAAAAAGATATAGAACCGAGTTAATTATATTAGTCCGGCCCTCTAAAACCATCCCAATTTCGCATTCCGCCCCATGGAAAAATTAATTGCCCACCCCTGGCATAGAGCATGGCTACTTTACTATACCTAGACACCACTTCTATGCCTATAGCGGCTGCCTTTCTCAAGCTAATGGCGGTGGACAGGATATGGGTGGACACACTGTATATTTTTTCTTGTTAGATCATTTACAATTCAGGTTACTTAAATTTTATATTTTGAGAGCTTAGTCTTTTACAGATGCAGAGATATCAAAATACATATTTTTTTCTTTGTTTATTTGTAATGAGGAAAAAAAGAGGGTGATTCCAATTTATAAATTTGTAAACAAACTTTTTTTTTTACTTGTCACTTGTTTGAGTTAAATATCTTGTAAAAATTCTTGAGTTCCCCCGGATTCTGCTGCTCCTTTTTTTGCTTTGTGCTTGCGTCACAGAAATATTCCCATGTGCTCCTTCTGCAGCGCAATATGTGAAATCTCTACTTTGCTTATATTAAATGATTACAGATGCTTTGTATTGGTTGTTTTTTAGCCTTATGATGACTTTTCAAAACAATGAACAAAAGTATTATTAAGTCTTACCCAGTCATACAAACTTTATACGAATGGGTTTTCTTTCTAATCCTCTATGTATGTGATTTGTAATGTACATAAAAATTTCAAAAAACAAATATGGTTTAAAATAGGATACTGTATAAAATGTCTTAGCCCTTTGAGTGCAGCTCGTGAAAAATGGGAGCAAAAAAAAAAGTGTTTATATTTTTGTTCAAGGTATGTACATTGTCTATTAATAGTAAGCTGCTAATCAATGCTGGGAGCAGGGTTAGAGCAGGTCTCACACATGATCTAGTCCTTGCAATGATAATCTCCTTCTGATAAAACATTAATTGTACTGAAACAACAGCACACGGCCTAATAACTGACACATCCCTGAAATCAATGTCTCAGCCCCTACCACATGCTATCTTCAAATTACATAGCAAAAACCTGCTGACAGATTCCCTTTCAATAATTTTGATCTGCAGATGCGATATAATTATATTAAATCAGCATCGCTCATATCCCAGCTTGGAAGGGAACGGGCTTTGGACAATTCCTTGAAGCCTCTAAAGATTGGATCCCATAAACGTGTAGAATTCTGTATGATCAGCAGGTATCATGAATCTGCTTATTGTACACTCATTCTTATTGCACTGGTATGTTGAGACGTTCAGGCATCTTCACTGTGCACCTCCTGATGGAGAAGTGAGCGGTGCTGGAAAATACTGTAATATGTGTTTAAAAAAAAAAACAAAAAAACAGCAATGTTTGACCAACTAGATCGAAACTTTGAAAGGAGGAACAAGAATGAAAAAAGCATTGTCCATCTGTTCACTACGGCTATACTAATGACACTGTATAACATTAATTGATAAAGGGTGCTGCAAACAATGTATTGTCCTTTCGTTACAGCAATAGTGCATACTTACATCGAAAACCAAGACGTTGCCCCCAGTTCCACCATGTCGGTTCTTGGCATTTGTCATTCCAGTTATAATCTCAATCAATTTCATGACTGACGTGTGAGTGACCCTGTTTACAGAGCATATTTTATATATAATCTAAACGGTAAGTTTAGTAGCACCAGTAATAAGTAAATGGATGGTGCACAATTTGCGCTATTTGATCTATCTACAGATTTTTATCAATGTTTTGATCGGGGTTTGATCAGTGAGTCACCTTTTACCCAATATAATGTTCTCATAGAGTGGGGGCAAAACAAAAAAATTACAAAGCTTTTCCCATCTATCGAAATAGACAGCACATAGATTACACATGGGTGGCATCGGTGTTATCCATGATTTTCACTAATCCATAGAATTGTAAGGCTTATTTTAATCTTTCATTCAGGTCAAAAGACAAGCCTGATTTTTTTTTTTGCAGAGGATAAAAACAAGACTAACGTGAAAATTACCATAACTATAATTGGTTCTACAATTGGTGAAAAACACCTCTCCCTGACAAAACAATACACAGCACGAGCGAAACGCGCGTCGGAGTGGGGCATTGGTGGTGTTTGAGGGTTAAGGCCCCGTCACACACAGAGATAAATCTTTGGCAGATCTGTGGTTGCAGTGAAATCATGGATATATTGTTCTATTTGTACACGGCCACAAACCTGGCACTGATTGTCTACAATTTCACTGCAACCACAGATCTGCCGCAGATTTATCTCTGTGTGTGACAGGGCCTTTACTTTTCACATGGGTAAGCCAGTGATTGATAGTTTGATGTTTAAAATGGAATAATTTGCTAATTTAAGTTAGGAACCACCTCTGTGATTCATATTCCCCTTGTGGGACTCCTTAATGTATCATCTGCACCACCAATGAGTGTGTATACCATCTACCATCCTTACCTCAGTTAGAGGCTTTTCAGGAATTTTCTCTCTCTACTACTGATCTATGCATTAGTTATTATTTAAGTATTTGATTACTATTCAATAAATATTTTTTCTATTAATATCTCCCTGAGCCAACTCCGTTTTTTTTTTTTTTGTTACTTCTCTATTTTGGTATTGTTTAGCTATGCAGTGGCTTATTTTCAACATAATTTAAATGAGATTTGTATGTCTGATGAAAATGTTTCTGACATTAATTGGTGAAAAACACAGATTGAACACATTGGTGAAAAATGCACGTCTGAATGAAGATGCAGGGGGCACTTTCTAAAAGCTTTTTCACCAGATTTCTGGGGGGAAAAAAAAAGCTATGAAAAGTTGCAATTTTTTTGCGCAATGCAATGAATCAGGAGCATACACCTCTTAAGGAATTAGAAGCTGTTACCCCAACATGCCCCTCCTCAAGACAGGCGAGAGAAATGCCAGTCTTGATGAATCTCCCCCTAAATGTTTACAATCAGGCTGAAAACCCGGCTTCAAAATATGCTACTCTGTGCAGAAAAGTTGTGCGGTTGCTTTACAAAGCATATTAGGCGCATTTGATACTTGATCCCAATTCAGGGGTTTTTTCATAGTTACTGACATAGTTACATAGTTAGGGTATGTGCGCACGTTGCTTTTTACCTGCTTTTTTGCTGCTTTTTCTTCTGCGCTGTTTAATGCCAAAATGGATGTGTTCTTCTATTCAAGCAAAGTCTATGGGAATTTGGGTTTCTTGTTCACACTATGTTGTTCAAAATTCTGCCTTTTTGAGGCAGAACTTTGGTCAAAAACTCAGCTTTTCAAAGAAGCAACATGTCAATTGTTTTTGCCATTTGGGTTTTGCACTGCAAAGCTGAGTTTTTGACCAAAGTTCTGCCTCAAAAAGGCAGCATTTTGAACAAAATAGTGTGAACAAGAAACCCAAATTCCCATAGACTTTGCTTGAATAGAAGAACACATCCATTTTGGCATTAAACAGCGCAGAAAAAAAAGCAGCAAAAAAGCAGGTAAAAAGCAGGTAAAAAGCAACGTGCGCACATACCCTCACTAAGGTTGAAAAAAGACCTAGGTCCATCTAGTTCATCCTTCCTCCACCAGTTCTACATTTGGTCACAAAGTCATTTATAACCAACAATGTTGTGTGTACTGAGGAAATCATCCAGCCCTTTTTTGAAAGCTGTTATAGTATCTGCTATTACTACCTCTTGTGGTAGGGCATTCCACAGTCTGACTGCTCTAACTGTAAAGAACCCTTTCCTATTTAGCTGTCGGAATCGCTTTTCTTCCACTCGCAGTGAATGCCCCCTGGTCCTTAGTATTGTCTTCGGAAGAAATAAGTCATGTGCCAGTCCTTTATATTGACCACACATGTATTTATACATATAAATGAGATCTCCTCTGAGACGTCTTTTTTCTAAGCTAAACATATCTAACTTTTTCAACCTGTCATCATATGGGAGGCCTTCGATTCCTTGTAGTAGTCTAGTTGCCTGCCTTTGAACTGACTCTAACTTCTGAATGTCCTTTTTAAAATGTGGAGCCCAAAACTGAATCCCATATTCCAGATGTGGCCTTACAAGTGATTTATAGAGGGGTAACAATACGTTGGGATCACGGGATCTAATCTCTCTTTTTATACACCCTAGACTCTTGTTTACTTTAGCAGCTGCTGCCTGACATTGAGTGCTGCTGCTCAGCTTATTTGTAATGAGAATACCCAAGTCCTTCTCCTGTTCTGTAGTCCCGAGTTTACTTCCATTTAATGTATACGCAGCTATAGGATTACTCCGTCCTAGGTGCATTACTTTACATTTATCAACATTAAATCTCATTTGCCAAGTATCTGCCCATTCTGACATCTTATCCAGATCTTTTTGTAATATTATACTATCAAGGTCAGTTTTTAATATCCTACATAGTTTGGTGTCATCAGCAAAGACTGACACTTTACTATCAATCCCATCCACAAGCTCATTAATAAAGAGATTAAAAAGAATTGGTCCTAGCACAGATCCCTGCGGCACCCCACTGCTGACTATAGCCCATTTAGAGAATTTTCCATTTATGACTACTCTTTGTTTCCTATCTTTTAGCCAATTCCTTACCCAGTTGCATATTGTGTCCCCTAGTCCTTGCTTCTGGAGCTTTAGTATAAGGCTATTATGTGGTACAGTATCAAATGCCTTTGCAAAGTCCAAATAAATCACATCAGCTGCATTACCAATATCCAGGTTTGCACTTACCCCCTCATAGAACCCCAACAGGTTGGTTAGACACGATTTATCTTTCATGAATCCATGCTGTCTGTCAGTTATTATATTATTTTCTGCAATATATTTTTGCATGTCATCCCTTAAAATGCCCTCAAAAACTTTGCATACTACTGATGTCAGGCTTACTGGACGGTAGTTGCCTGGATCTACCCTCTTACCTTTCTTAAATATCGGTACCACATCAGCAATCCTCCAATCCTGAGGCACCAACCCTGTTACAAGCGAGTCTAAAAAGATAAGATACAGCGGTCTGTCAATTACGGAGCTCAATTCCCTTAATATTCGTGGATGAATGCCATCTGGCCCTGGGGATTTGTCAATGTTTAATTTACTCAGACGTAGGCGTACTTCTTCTTGTGTTAAATTAATTATATCGGGTGGTGAACTTTGATTTTTCACTTGTTGAATGATGCCTGCTACAGTCAGTTCCTTGGTGAACACAGAAGAGAAATGCCTATTTAATATCTCAGTCTTTTGTTTGTCCACTATAACTAACTTGTTATTATATTTTAAGGGGCCAATACTATCCTTTGTTTTCCTTTTGGCATTAATGTATTTATAAAAGATTTTGGGATTTATTTTAATGTTATTGGCGATTTTTGTTTCAGTAGCTAGTTTTGCTTGTTTGATTTCTTTTTTTGCATTGCCTATTGATATCTTTATACTCCTGCAATCCTATTTCTGTATTCTCCGCCTTCAAGATTTTAAACGCCCTTTGTTTTTGTTTTATTATACTTTGTACAGTCTTATTTATCCATAGTGGTTTCTTTTTATTCCGGGACGTTTTATTACCAGAGGGAATAAGTTTTTTACAGGACTCTAGCAGTATATCCTTAAACTTTCCCCATTTATGTTCAGTATCTCCAGTTACCATGACTTTGTCCCAATCTACACATTTAAGCTCTTCCCTTAATTTGTTGAAATCAGCTTTCCTAAAATTCCAGGTTTTAGCATTTCCCCTTTGAAATGTTTTATTGAATATTACGTTGAAGCTTACCATATTATGATCGCTGGTGCCCAAGTGCTCCCCGACCTGTAGATCTGAAATTGTATCCGGTCTATTTGACAGGACCAAATCTAGCAAATTATCTCCCCTCGTCGGTTCATCTACCATCTGAGAGAGGAAATTGTCTTGAATGGTAGATAAGAATTTACAGCTTTTAGCACAACCAGAAGATTCTATGTCCCACTGTATGTCTGGATAGTTGAAATCCCCCATAATAAGAATCCGATTATTATTATTAGCTGCCTTTTCAATTTGTTCCAGCATTTCACCCTCTATTTGTTCAGGTATGTTAGGAGGCTTATAGCAAACTCCAATTAGCATTTTTCCATTATTCCCCTCCCCATGTACATTTACCCATACTGACTCTACATTGTTGCAGTTCCCCCCCAATGTCATCATTCAACACAGGTTTTGGGTTAGATTTGATAAATATACACACCCCACCACCTTTTTTGTCTTTCCTGTCCCTCCTAAATGTACTATAACCCTGTATGTTTGTCACCCAGTCATGGCTTTCATCCAGCCAGGTTTCCGTAATGCCGACCACATAATAATCCATGGTTGACATAAGAGTCTCCAATTCATTCATTTTGTTTGCAAGACTTCTTGCATTTGCCAGTAGACATTTAATCCTATTAACACCTTTATTACTCCTAGCCTCCCTAGGTTCCTTGCATGTCCCATCCCCCCCCTAATCCTTCATTGACCCCTACCATCTCACTGTCTCTATCTGCTCTATCTATCCCCTTTTTTGCTCCACTACCCTCCTTTACAAAGTTGTCAAGAACAGAATGTCATTATGAATTCCTTAATACCTTTAATTAACAAAGCATCTTTGTTTTGTCCAGGGAAAGTAATCAATACAGAATTTAAAATGACCGCTGTCTTGTTAAACTCAAAAACATACCCTGATTTAATGATAAAGATACCATGGGTATTTACATAAGAGGCTGCTCACACTGCTGTCCACCCTATCTGATCTAGTACTGGAGATAGCAGGGTGCTGAGGTAAGAAGCTGCTCACACTGCTGTCCACGCTATCCATCTGATCTAATGCTGGTAATACCAAATGTATTCACATAAGAGGCTGCTCACACTACTGTCCACCCTGTCTATCTGATCTAATGCTGTAGATACCAAGGGTGTTCACATAAGAGGCTGCTCACACTGCTGTCCACCCTGTCTATCTGATCTAATGCTGTAGATACCAGGGGTGTTCACATAAGAGGCTAGTCACACTGCTGTCCACCCTGTCTATCTGATCTAATTCTGGAGATACCAGGGGTGTTCACATAAGAGGCTGCTCACACTGCTGTCCACCCGGTCTAGCTGATCTAATTCTGGAGATACCAGGGGTGTTCACATATGAGGCTGCTAACACTGCTGTTCACCCTATCTGATCTAATGCTGGAGATACCAGGGGTGTTCACATATGAGGCTGCTAACACTGCTGTTCACCCTATCTGATCTAATTCTGGAGATACCAAGGGTGTTCACATATGAGGCTGCTAACACTGCTGGTCGGTGGTTGACCTCCACCTTGCTATGCACCCCAATTTGGGATGTATTCCATCTGTCTAGATTTTGGCGGTTGGTGACTGTTCACATTAAGTCATCAGGCCTTGTCCACAGGCTATTTACTTCATGCAGCATTTGCTTGGACCTGTCCTGCCCACAGCCATGACTCAGTCATGTGTACGGGATTGAAATAGACCAGGTGAGTGCTGCTAAGAGCAGTTCTACTATTCATATGTGAGGCCATATGGCACATTTTATAAAAATATTTTAGTGTAGGACTGCCTTAAATGAGATTTACCGTGACGTGGTGAGGCAGCTCAAGAAATTGCAATTTTTTGCCAAAAATCTCAAAATTTTTATAATAAGTACAGTTTGGAATGTTTAGTGCTGAAGTGCACATTTAGTGCTGGCTTTTTGTTTTTTCTTCATTGAATTGGTCGGTGGTTGACCTCCACCTTGCTATGCACCCCAATTTGGGATGTATTCCATCTGTCTAGATTTTGGCGGTTGGTGACTGTTCACATTAAGTCATCAGGCCTTGTCCACAGGCTATTTACTTCATGCATTTGCTTGGACCTGTCCCGCCCACAGCCATGACTCAGTCATGGGTACGGGATTGAAATAGACCAGGTGAGTGCTGCTAAGAGCAGTTCTACTATTCATATGTGAGGCCATATGGCACATTTTATAAAAATATTTTAGTGTAGGACTGCCTTAAATGAGATTTACCGTGACGTGGTGAGGCAGCTCAAGAAATTGCAATTTTTTGCCAAAAATCTCAAAATTTTTATAATAAGTACAGTTTGGAATGTTTAGTGCTGAAGTGCACATTTAGTGCTGGCTTTTTGTTTTTTCTTCATTGAATTGGTCGGTGGTTGACCTCCACCTTGCTATGCACCCCAATTTGGGATGTATTCCATCTGTCTAGATTTTGGCGGTTGGTGACTGTTCACATTAAGTCATCAGGCCTTGTCCACAGGCTATTTACTTCATGCAGCATTTGCTTGGACCTGTCCCGCCCACAGCCATGACTCAGTCATGGGTACGGAATTGAAATAGACCAGGTGAGTGCTGCTAAGAGCAGTTCTACTATTCATATGTGAGGCCATATGGCACATTTTATAAAAATATTTTAGTGTAGGACTGCCTTAAATGAGATTTACCGTGACGTGGTGAGGCAGCTCAAGAAATTGCAATTTTTTGCCAAAAATCTCAAAATTTTTATAATAAGTACAGTTTGGAATGTTTAGTGCTGAAGTGCACATTTAGTGCTGGCTTTTTGTTTTTTCTTCATTGAATTGGTCGGTGGTTGACCTCCACCTTGCTATGCACCCCAATTTGGGATGTATTCCATCTGTCTAGATTTTGGCGGTTGGTGACTGTTCACATTAAGTCATCAGGCCTTGTCCACAGGCTATTTACTTCATGCAGCATTTGCTTGGACCTGTCCCGCCCACAGCCATGACTCAGTCATGGGTACGGAATTGAAATAGACCAGGTGAGTGCTGCTAAGAGCAGTTCTACTATTCATATGTGAGGCCATATGGCACATTTTATAAAAATATTTTAGTGTAGGACTGCCTTAAATGAGATTTACCGTGACGTGGTGAGGCAGCTCAAGAAATTGCAATTTTTTGCCAAAAATCTCAAAATTTTTATAATAAGTACAGTTTGGAATGTTTAGTGCTGAAGTGCACATTTAGTGCTGGCTTTTTGTTTTTTGTTCACCCTATCTGATCTAATGCTGGAGATACCAGTGTGCTGAGGTAAGAGGCTGCCCACCCTATCTGATCTAACGTAAAGGCTCTGACGTGCCTCCTAGCCCTTTAGATTTTGACAAGTATTTTTTCCATTTTAGGTAACCAATAAACTGATACTGCCTAGATATAGGTGGCAATGGTTGCGATGATTATTTCATGCCCTCCCCGTTATTGTAGTCATCAGTACTGGGCCAGTACTATGGGGCACAATACTCAGATGCGCATTAACTATGTTAGCATGCACACCCACCAGAATACGATGCAGCCGGCCTGCGTTTCATGTGATTATCAGCTGATGTATCCGTGATGTGATGGGAACAAGAAGCAAGCCACCAAAGCTGAAAGAGGGGTTTCGGATGCCCAAATACCATATTCATGTGCATGGAGGTGATTATCAGGGATGCCTTATACGTGCAGGTGGCCGATTGGATGATGACATAATTGGCACTTCTCCTTTGAACATGTGCATAAACCTTCATCTACTACTTAAGTTGTGTACCGATCGCTGACTGCCTTATCCACCACCAGGGTATTGGTAAAATAGCCCTTTTTCACCTCGTGCATTTTCATATCCCTTAAAGAGCCTGAGAGAAATAAACAGCTTGAGAGGCACTTGGAGCAACCATAGGGCATTTATTTATTAGGGTCAGATGTGGACATCCCATGTCAGGATAGTAGGTTCTTTTCAGTTAGTGCTAGGTACCCAGAGGCCACTGGCCAAGCCCCACTGACTAGGATGGATAATGTTCCAGAACTGATGCCGGTTTAAGGTCCACACTCCTGGGACATTTAGAGATGGGTGAGACAATTTCAATTTTGTTTGATATACTGCTTCATACGGTAAAATATTGATAGAAAGACACATTGGCTAATATATCTGAGCGCTGTGAATGTTAGGTTGTCATATTTGTTTTTCTTTTTGCTATAAGGTCCATTTAAGTGTTATCGTATACAGTCCATCCAGAAAGTTTATTAATACCGGTTAGGCCTTGTGCACACTGGACAGAATTTCCAGCGGATTTGCTGCATGTTTCGCGCCAGAAAATGTTCATAACATCTCTGCAGTGATTCACCAGCAAATCCTATGGGGAAAAAAAAATGCTGTGCGCACTAGGTGGATTTTGACAGCTGCATGTTTTGTTGCAGGATTCCCGCAGCAAAAACAATTGCATGTCAATTCTTTTCCGTAGGTAGCTGGATGACTGGCTACCGGAGAACTCTCCAGTAATACCAGGCCTGGCCGCGGTTACCTGCACTGAACTTCGGAGCTATCACCTGAGCTCCAGCGTGCAGCGTAGACTAAACTGCGAGCGTGAAGTGATTGATTCCCCGGTGATTGCAGTTTAGTTCAGGCTGGGCTGATCTACAGAGCTCAGGTGATAGCTGTAGAGCGGCCGGGCTGCACTCCGGAGCAGTCACCTGAGCTCCGGAGATCAGCCCAGATTCAACTAAACAGCAATCGCCGGGGAATCAATCACTCGGCGCTCGCAGTTTAGTCTAGGCTGCACTCCGGAGTGCAGTGCAGGTAACCACGGCCAGGCCTGGCATTACTGGAGATTCCTCCAGTAGCCAGTTCGACGCTGGCTGCGGCATTTCTGCACCCAATCCGCAACAAAGCACATGCGGATTTAGGTGCCGTATTTTCCCGCAGGTGCGAAAATCTTACTGAACCTCCAGAATTTTCTTAAGAAAATTCCTTTTTTTTAGTGCGCACAGGGACTAAGGCGGGCTTTGCACGCTGCGACATCGGTAACAATGTGTTACCGACGCTGCAGCGATAGTCCCCGCCCCCGGTGCGATATCTTGTGATTCCTGCCGTAGCGAATATTATCGCTACGGCAGCTTCACATGTACTCACCTGCCCTGCGACGTCGCTCTGGCCGGCTACCCGCCTCCTTCCTAAGGGGGTGGGTCGTGCGGCGCCACAGCGACGTCACACGGCAGGCGGCCAATAGAAGCGGAGGGGCGGAGATGACCGGGACGTAAACATCCTGCCCACCTCCGTCCTTCCGCATTGCAGCCGGGACGCAGGTAGGAGATGTTCCTCGCTCCTACGGCTTCACACACAGCGATGTGTGCTGCCTGCTGGAACGAGGAACAACATTGTACCGTCGCGGCTGCAAAATTATGGAAATGTCGGACCCTACACCGATCATACGATAACGACGCTTTTACGCTAGTTTATCGTATGTAAAAGGATTTGCACACTACGATATCAACAGCGACACCGGATGTGCATCACTTTCGATTTGACCCCACCGACATCGCACCTGCGATGTCGTAGTGTGCAAAGTCCGCCTTAGTCAGACAGAACAGTCCCTTACTATGTGATCCCTGTTGAGATGCGCTCATAGAAGCTGTAGATCTAAGTATATTACAAAAGGTATTTTGAAGATCTATGATATATGTGAAGGGAAATAAAAAGTGGTGGAAAACCCCTATGAATAAAACAAAAACTATACATGTTTGGCATCTATGTAATCATACTGACCCAGAGAATCGTACTGGGGTTAAGATCTAGTCTCGAACGCATCATACTCCTGTGCTCACTGAATTTAGTTTTTATTAGTCGGCCTAGTACAAATGTCAGATATGCTTCATGACACACCAATATCATGTCTGGCTGGCTAATTAAAAAAAAAACAAACATGGATGCCATGAGGCGGTCCTCCCTTTCCCATTTTAGCAGCTACAGATCAGTGTCTAGGCTGTTGAAATGGGACATCCGAATAAATTCACACCAACTCTACATGTTATCAGTGTTGGGTTGTAAGGAGGCTCTATGAGAGACAGCACACTATTGAGAACAAGTTGGAACTGGAGACGATTGGGAGACACTGGTAAATACAATATTGGTAAGCTGTATTAATATTCCTAACAAAAAATTTGGGCTTGATTTATTTATTTATTTTTTTTAAAGAATGGTCTGTTAAGAAACACTGCGTTAACATTCTTTACTTGGTGTTTGAAATGTAACCCCTTAATACCTACCAATATGCCTTTTTACTGACTCGGTATACAGTGTCCACCGCCATTAACTTGAGAATGGCAGCAGCTATAGGCATAGAAGTGGTGTCTAAGTATAGTAAAGTAGCCATACGCTACGCAATGAAACCACCTATAGCACCACCTGGTGGAAAACAACGGCGTTAGCATTTTTATCTCAAAAACGTAACGAGATAGAGGAAAAAAAAAAGGGAATTAAAAAATTGTAGGGCATCATCAATTCAATACGAATCGACACCTTGCATACAGAAATGCTATGATATGAAGCCCATGACCCCCATACCCCCCCAACAATGAATGCTGGTCACACATATGGCGCTCATTTAACTTTGATGCTCAAAGCGGCCACCGTCAGCTGCAATGCACATCTGGACTCTGGACAGCATACTGTATCTTGCTGCACGTTGTGCAATATTGTAGGTGACACTTTTGCACAAGCATCTGTGATACGTCGTCGTAGGTCCTGCAATGTTGGTGGAGGGGTTGCATACACCTGCTGTTTGATGTGACCTCACAGAAAGAAGTCCAATGGGGTCCGGTCAGGTGAGCGTGGAGGCCACTCCACACAGCCACCATACCCAATGACTTGTAGGAAAGTCTCCTTGAGGTATCGCTTCTGCAGCCTTGTGAGTTTTACATGTTCTGATCATAGCATTTCTGTATGCAAGGTGTCGATTCGTATTGAATTGATGATGTCCTACAACTTTGTAATTCATTTTTTTTTCCTCTATCTCGTTCCGTTTTCTAGATAAAAATGCTAACTCCGTTGTTTTCCACCAGGTGGCGTTATAGGTGGTTTCATTGCGTAGCACATGGATACTTTACTATACCTAGACATCCCTTCTATGCCTTTAGCTGCCGCCATTCTCAAGTTAATGGTGGTGGACAGGATATGGGTGGACACACTGTATAAAATGAAAATGCAGCAGCTGTCAACTGTATACTATAGCTGACACCCTGCTGTATCAGTCAGGATCGGTGTTGGCACAGACCATGGCCATTTACCTTTCTAGAATGTTACTGTTGCAATAGTGACCGCAGGATCTAGATGGTTAACAGCGTATGGGAGCTCCCTCTTTAATCCCATCGAAACCCTGACATCGCAGTCCAAGGTGACATAATGACCTTAGAGTCTGTCAGCTGAAGTAACTTGTTCAGAAATTAGTAACATTGCATCACTCATGTCATTGCACTTTGCATTAATTCCTGAAATGCTCCTGAAGGGTTAAACTACCTGACAGCAATTTTGAAAGGGGTGCAGTTTTTAAAATTATATCACTCCGCAAGAAAATGTAACTGTATTAGTACAAAAATTTCTGACCTATTTAGGACATTCAATTTAAAGAGGTGTGCCCACGACAAAAACCTTCTTTTACCTTTCTAACCTGTCAATCTGGACAGCAGTGGAGGTTCCAGAGGTCAGATCTCCACTGTTCCTACCTTTCTAATCTGCTTGATTGACAACGTATGAAAGCACAGAACAGGTTGTTGCAGGACAACCCATTCAGGCTTTATAGAAAACTGTACAACCTCTTCTTTTACGCTCTACAACATTATCAAAAAGGTGAGGAGATCAGAAGAGCCTTTCTGATAAAGCTGATGTTTAAAGAGTAGATGTCACCATAGACCACTCGTATATCTGAGCATTTTGAGATGACTGACTGATGACGGTGCATACATTAACCCTTTTCCTAAAAAGGAGGTGATAAGGAAGAACATTTTTTTTCTTTTCTCTCAAAGTCCTACTTCTTCCCCAAAACAGTAAATTACAAGATATGTGAGGAGGCAAGTATTATGGACCAACTCAAATCACAAATATTACAAATAGGTTAATTTTTCCTTAAAAGACACTGACAGCTTTAAGCTTTAGGAGCATTTCTTTTTGTATACTGCATGGATTTTTGGCTTAAAAATCCCTTTTTACAATTGGGTTTCATTACAAATTTTGCAGAATAAGTTAAGAGAATATGTCCATGAGCACATTCTGCAAAGAGACTTTACAAACTCTTGCCTTGCCTCTTCTGAGCTACTCGTAGTTGATTTATGGCCACATGAACAATTTGCATTACTTTAGTCATGAGCCAAAAAAGAATTATAAAAGCCCCCTTCAAAACAAGCTCAATATCCAGAACATGGAAGAACTTAGGGCTTTTAATAAGTCTGATTTTAGGCGATTTACAGCTTGGTACCCTTGGATCCAAATTAAAGAATCTAAACACTTTGTCATGACTGCCTCAATGTATCATCACCATTTAATTCAGTTTATGACATTCTATTCTCTGGTTTCTTGTCTTTCACCTCTCTAATTCTAGATGCGTTCTGTATTTGACCTTCCTTTTAGCTCTATGTATCTTACAGAAGAATATATGACACTTATGTGAATACTATTAATTGAAACCGTATTAGATAGGAAGGCCTTCCCTCCAGTTACGATTTTGATCGAGCTGTCATGTGACTTTCCTATTAATAAAATACAGTGCCTTGCGAAAGTATTCGGTCCCCTTGAATTGTTCAACCTTTTCCCACATTTCAGGCTTCAAATAAAGATAAAAATTTTAATGTTATGGTGAAGAATCAACAACAAGTGGGACACAAATGTGAAGTTGAACGAAACTTATTGCTTAGTTTAAACCTTTACAAAAAAAGAATAAACTGAAAATTGGGGCGTGCAATATTATTCGGCCCCTTTACAGAGCAGCAAACTCACTCCAGAAGTTCATTGAGGATCTCTGAATGATCCAATGTTGTCCAAAATGACTGATTATGATAAATATAAATCGACCTGTGTGTAATCAAGTCTCCGTATAAGTGCACCTGCTCTGTGATAGTCTCAGTGTTCTGTTTAAAGCGCAGATAGCATCATGAAGACCAAGGAACACAACAGGCAGGTCCGTGATACTGTTGAGAAGTTTAAAGCCGGATTTTGTTGCAAAAAGATTTCCACAACTTTAAACATCCCAAGAAGCACTGTGCAAGCTATCATATTGAAATGGAAGGGAGTATCATACCACTGCAAATCTACCAAGACCCGGCCGTCTATCCAAACTTTCATCTCAAACAAGGAGAAGACCGATCAGAGATGCAGCCAAGAGGCCATGATCACTATGGATGAACTGCAGAGATCTGCAGCTGAGGTGGGAGAGTGTCCATACAATCAGTCGTACACTGCACAAATCTGGCCTTTATGGAAGAGTGGCAAGAAGAAAGCCATTTCTCAAAGATATCCATAAAAAGTGTTCTTTAAGTTTTGCCACAAGCCACCTGGGAGACACCAAACATGTGGAAGAAGGTGCGCTGGTCAGATGAAACAAAATCAAACGTTTTGGACACAATGCCAAACTATATGTTTGGCGAAAAAGCAACACAGCTCATCACCCTGAACACACCATCCCCACTTTTAAACATGGTGGTGGTGGTGGCAGCAGCATGGTTTGGGCCTGATTTTCTTCAGCAGGGACAGGGAAGATGGTTAAAATTGATGAGAAGATGGATGGAGCCAAATACAGGACCATTCTTGAACAAAACCTGTTGGAGTCTGCAAAAGACCTGAGACTGGGACAGAGATTTGTCTTTCAACAAGACAATGATCCAAAACATTAAGCAAAATCTACAATGGAATGGTTCACAAATAAGCGTATCCAGGTGTTAGAGAGGCCAAGTCAAAGTCCAGACCTGAATCCAATCAAGAATCTGTGGAAAGAGCTGAAAACTGCTGTTCACAAACGCTCTCCATCCAACCTCACTCAGCTCCAGCTGTTTGCAAAGGAAGAATGGGCAAGAATTTCAGTCTCTCGATGTGCAAAACTGATAGACACATCCCCCAAGCGACTGCAGCTGTAATCACAGCAAAAGGTGGCGCTACAAAAGTATTAACGTAAAAGGGGACGAATAATATTGCACGCCCCAATTTTCAGGTTTTTTAATAAAAATAAAATATTTAAAATAAGCAATAAATTTCGTTCAACTTCACAATTGTGTCCCACTTGTTGATTCTTTACCATAAAATTTCAAATTATCTTTGTTTGAAGCCTGAAATGCGGGAAAAGATTGAACAATTCAAAAGGGTCCGAATACTTTCGCAAGGCACTGTATATTGAAAAAAACGAGCTCCCTAACAGATTCTCATTCTGCACCCTGCACTAGGTTGGGCATTACTCATGTCTTCGCACACACATGCCATAAAAGATTTAATAAAACACATACAGGTGACAAAAAGCCCACAGTTTTCCAACTCACCTCTCCCCACCCCCAAGATGTCTTTTTTTTTCTTTACTTTGCTCTTAACTCCTTTTGTGCCATGTTTGTGAGATGAAGCTTTCATGGCAGTATCAATGTTTTTCTTTTTTGCTTCCATCAATCTAAAGCTATACATAGAGTTAATGGTTTCTTCCCATATGATTCCAATCTTAGAGAGGGGAGGTACGGAAAGCGGTAGGAGCAAACGAGTTATAGCACTTCAGATATAACCTATGGAAAAATTAATGGGACTTACGAAACCAGTGATACTTCCAGTGCCATTTCTTGAGAAGGCAGTCTTTAGGTCGTCAATAGTCTTAAAGTCGCTGTACCCAAAGGATGAATATCAGCAATTAAGTGTTCAATTCTTGCCCATCAAAAGGCAGGGATGAGCATTAGTGATGAGCAACTTCTTAGCACGAACAGGATGGATACTTGCGACACTTTTAAAAGAGTATAATGGGAGTAAACGGGAAACGAGAGCATTTTTTCTGGAAAAATGCTAGTGTTTGCCATAGACTTTATTATATTCAGTAATCGAATAGAGTCCATCCGATCATCAGAGTACAGAGCACGCGAGCCTCTTCGTGTGCACTCATCACTAATGAGCATGACTAATTTCAATATGATTGATACATTTGTCATAAGGGAACATAAGCTACCGTCTAGCAGCAATTTACTTTTTATCCTCCGGTATGTTTTCTCAGAAAGAGGGGAAAAAAAAAAAAAAAGCTGGTTCCAATTACTTCCAAATACTTTTTCCATGCAAAGTAGCCCTTCTTCAAAAGGAAAGAGGAGTATCTAGTAGTGCATCCTATAACGAGCCTTGGCATATAGTACCTCGCAAAAAAAACCCCCCACATCTGTTTCAGGGTAGAGTACAGACTAATGCTGGGTTTACATGTGCCAACCGCAGTTGTCCACGGTTGTGTTCAGACATGCCGACCACAGTTCTATGATGGGTCCTAAGAAACTGGTAGTGTGAAGGTAGCCTGGGCTATAGGTTTGTTCAAACGTAATAAGATTATCTGTGTATGTAAATAATCAAAATATAGATGTAGTAGCATAATTATCTGTGTCTATATGACAATCACACAGACGCCATAATATAATTCTTAGCTGTATGTTCAAGAAAGGGTTAGCCAAGGTACAAATGAACGAACTATGAACAAGGGAGATATTCATTAAGTTAATTGGGAGCCTTATCAGTAAAATTCAAAAAGTAGAAAGAATGTAATATCTGTAGGATGAGGTAGGTGATTCCATACTCCCATGCGTCACTCCTACAGAATCTCATCTTCGCTTACCGTCTTCAAAGTGTGAGAAAGGAATATACCATCTGGGATGATATATGATCTCATGCATTCTCCCAAATGCTACCTATATGCACTCCCCCCTAATTATTCTTTATCAGTATGTGTGAGGAAATGGAGAAGGTTTGTAAATCTGTTTCAAGGCTGAAATGATGTGTTCATGCTTGAGCAATTCAATACACGAGTTCAGACGCAAGCCTGGGCTCAGAGAACACGTCCTGTGTTCATTGATTATAGAGTCTCATAATATCTGTACAGATAGCTAATTTGGCCAGTACATCTGGATTTGCCATGAACAAAGACTCCATTAGCAATCATACCCAAATTTCTCCCTTGACAGTAGACTGGGTGTAAGGCCTTTTATAGGCCGGCTTCACAGCTCCGGTATTTTGCCGGAAGCCGGATCCGGCACACATGCAGTACAGTTACATTCATTTACAGTGGAAGTGCAACACCATGCGGACACATGCGGTTGTGTATGAAGCACACAACCGCATGGTGTCGCGCTTCCACTGTAAATTAATGTAACTGTACTGCGTGTGTGCCAGATCCGGCTTCCGGCAAAATATCGGAGATGTGAAACGGCCCATAGTGGTCCAGGGGGTAATGTTTATTCTTGTGGACAGGACTCTCACTATTCACTTTCCTTCCTCTTTTAGAGGGAATTTGCATACCTTTTGCAGGGAGCACTGACCGGTCAATAAGTCTCCTTGAGTTAGCTGGCGGCCTCCAAAAGGAGGAAACAGTATCTCTTAGAAAATTATTTTTCACTTACATTGTTTTATTGCAAAATAGTTACATAAGTTTAGGCAAATAAACCAAAACAACCTTACACAACCCTTGTATTTGCAATACAAGTGAACGATACACTGGTATAAATGATTTTTCGATTTGTGTACGGCGTGACCAGAGTGGAGAAGACAAATAGGAGCATTTAATGATGATGAATAGCTATGGCTTGTGGAGGGTCTATATTCAATGCATTAATTAACAAACATGTAATGCTGAAAATCAGAATAGACACAGTAATTTAATAAAAACTCAAAGGCCGATATAAAGTAAAACGTTTACAGATTTACAGATTTGTACTTTATTTTTTTCCTTTAAATCTACCTATGCAGCAAAATTCCACCTACATGCATATTACAGAAATATACCATAACGAAACACATAGGAGCAAGTATAAAAATGCATTATGTTTTAAACAAAGACATAAATCTTAACCTATTTAATGGCAGAAGAGAAAAAAAAATAATCATGGGAGTATAATTTTAAAAACAAGAAAGAAACACATGGGAAGAAAAAAAAAAAAAAAAGAAAATAAAAGAAAAAAAGACGCCAGATTTTTTGAGTGTACAAGACACAATTTAACATCATATACAACTTTATAAAAGGTCGTTACAGCTTAATTGGGTGAGTATCTGCAAAAGGTGCGGACAAAAAAAAAAATGACAGTTCACAGTTCAATATTAAAAAAGGTGTATATTTAATCAGATCACTGAAAAATAAAAAAAAATAAAAAATGTTTGGACTTCGTTTGGGGCTTGCAGTAAAGAATTGAATTAGTTAACGTAAAGAAATACTAAAAATAAACCGGAACAGGTAGGACGCTAGGGGGAATGTTTAGTTTCAGAAGCAGGACACAAACAGCAACAGCAGATCACAGGCCACCATCTCCACAAAGTGAAGAGACTTTTGGTTTTCTTCCTTTAACAAAACATATTTTATTTTGCACTAGTTTAAATGTATATTTTTTAGATTATATGTACATGTCCACAATAAGAAAACCCTGTGTTGGAGCCACTGGGAAGAACAACTCGTTATGACGATTGGGCCATTCAGAAAAGTAAAGTTCGTTAAAGGTATCCTGACAGGAGATCCAAGGTGCATGAACCAAGTACAGCATGAATTCGGACACTGGCTGCCGTATCGGAGCAGAGTATATGTTTAACTCTATGACTACAGGTGATGTGCGACACCGATACGGCACACTTATGGTGTCACTTTGCGATCTACTATAACAGTCGCATAGGTTTCCTAATGTGTTGTCTTTTTTGTTGTTGGCTGCACAATACACTTGTGGCAGGCTTCAATGCAAGTTGCATTTTACTGCAAATTACCTACAATTTGGCCTTTCTTTAACAGGAAAATCACAGCTCAAAAATAGTCGCAGACAAGTTGCACAGATGTTTTTAGTTGCCAAAAAGGTATTACTTTGAAAAGCTGACCTGAGATAATAGCCACGATTCATCAGTGTCAACAATCCTGTATATAGCACTTTGAAAAGTAAAAATTTTTTGCAATACAAAAAATGTTGCGATTGTTGGCATTTTTATGCCAGTTTCATCAGTCTCCAAAATGGGCAGACTTTGAGATGGACAGGGGGCAAGGTGATGCCAGCTTGTGATGTACCTCATCTCACAAATGTTACTCCGGTCTTTGGGTGAATCAGGCGCCTTTCTCTCCGCTGATTCATCCAGCTCGGTGCGAACAATACCGGCCTTGGCAAATTGGGGCCAAGGTGACGCCGGCCTTGGCAAATTGGGGCCAAAGTGACGTCGGCCTTGGCAAATTGGGGCCAAAGCGTTTTGGATGATTTGTCCAAGGCAGACATCTTTCTCGTCGCCCTGCTACTCAAGACTGACAGATCTCTCGCTATGTAGACACAAACACATGGAGAACGATCAGTCTAGGAAAGTAAGTTGGAGAAGTCAGGACTAGCCTCTTGGAGAAGTCTTCTGAGACACATGGTTCCCAGATCTAAAGTTTAGTTTTTCAAAAAAAGCTCAGCTTTTCAGAGTAAAACATATACAGTAGTAATACCGTAGCCAGTGTCTGAATCATGTTACCTATGGGTTTGGGCATCATGAATCTCTCCAGTCAGGTTCACTTAAAGTTTGGAATCCAAACATATCTTTATAATACATTAATGAGATAGTCAAAGTCAATAGAGGTTCCTTATGCGAGATCTGTACTGATCTTACTTTTAGGACAAGTAATAAGCCATACTGAAACTTTTTTTATTTTTTTAACTAAAAGTGAATTTGGTAATTCTGAACTGTCCATTTTACAAGAATTTATTTTTAGGGCAGAGGGGTTGGAAAGTTGGAGCATACACCAGTAGAGGGGAAGAAGAAAACAAAAAAACCCCAAACCCTTGCCATAAAACGTAAAGCAACCTAAATGTGTGATCCATTATTTGTTCTTATTATACATACATTCAGTGATTTAAAGGCAGTTTAACTTCACCAACTGTGCTGAAGCCAACGTGAGAATAGAATATAACGCTAGAGGACTATATTTGGAACGGACAAATATATTCAATGAGTATGAAAACAGCAAAGTCAAAAGAAAGAAAATAGTGTTTTATTAAACTACCACACTGATATAATACACTTTTAAACATACACTTTTTTTTCTATTTTAAAGGTAGCTTTTTATTTATTTTTTTCTTAGGTTTTTTTTGTTTTTTTTTCTTTAAATCTGAGGTGGTCAGTACAATAAGAAATAGACCCAAATGAAGCCGGGAAATAGGTGAACTGTTGTAGGTGCTGCAGTTTTTATTTTTTTTTTTTTCTCGTCTTTTCATTACACTACGTCTTTAGAAAAAAAAAAAAATGGTATAGACCATACATACCTGCAATGTAACTTTGTATTTGTACATGTTCTATAGTTGAAAATATAAACAATTATTAAAAAATAAAACGAAAATACAGCAACATAAAAAAAAAACATATACATATTTATCAGGTACATGTATTAGATACATACAATTTTAATGGGTAGAAGCAAAGAGGTTGTTTAAATGCTGATTCACCAACTAAGTATAAAAAAAAAAAAAAAGAAGGAAAAAAACCCCACCCTTATATTTTCCCCTTTAACCCATGACTAGTAATTGTATGCCTCATTGTCACTATGGAAAGGACTCCAATCATGTTTGCATATGCTAGACTACTTCATTTACAACGTTTTGATGTCCGAGTACTCAAAATTGATAGATGTGCTGCTGAATGACACGGTTCGCTATTTTTGGTCCACCAGTATAATCGATAACATGGGTGCTTAATCAAAACAATTAACCATTCAACAAAAAGAAAAGGAAAAAAAAAAAAAAAATGTGCCAGCCTGCAAAGTCTTTCTACATTGGTTATATTGCCTCCATGACATCGACAACTTTAACAAGATTTGGTTTGGCAAATTAACGCTTGAGCATGGCTTATTTTCTTTTTAGACAATCCAGACAGTGGCGGCTGCCAGGTTAAAAACCTTGTTGTACATATTTTTACAAAGAGAAACTTTTATTTTATTTACTTTCTTTAAAACTGTGTACAGAGGTTCACCTAGTTAAAACAAATTGGTTGTTAAATTTGGTAAGTTGGTGAGCGGTGGTGAAACCCAAACCCGGTTATTGTGTGTGCTGGGAAACGTGATTTGTCAGTTATGCATAATAAAAATTCCAGTCATTGAGAAAATTACAAAATATCATACCATAACATAATTTCTGTTACCCATCAACTTTGTTATCTTACAATAGATAAATACCAACATGTTCTTAATTTTTTCTTGTTTTTGATTTTTTTTTTTTCCTCTTTTTTTTTTTTACACTAAACCACACAGGATTGATGCATTTGGTTAGACTACCATATCCATCTCCGTCAATATTATTTGTACTCGTATGTGTCATGGTAAAATTTCATCAATTCTAGATTCCAAAAGTACCTACAAAAGCCATGCAATTTTACCAATTCTTCATACTTATGGAATAGCATACAAAGTAAGGCATTTCAGTGTCGTGTATAACCAAGTTACTGTCAATCCAAAAAAGTTTGCACATCAATAAAAAGATATCTAGGAACTCAAGAACAAGGTTTTTGTTGTTTGTTTTTTTTTCCCCCTCACTACTGTATAAAAATAACCACAATTAATAGGTGTTGCATGATATTTACTCAATTGTCTCATTTCCAGAAACTGTGACAAGCTGTAGGGGAATCTCCGAATTGGAGAGGAGATCTTGACTGCTGGTGCCTGTATTTACAGTCCCTATGCCGGCTACAGACCCCTGTTGAATGTTTGCAAGGATAAGGGTTGTACCTTCGGCAGTTATCAACGTATCTTCAGGCTTAGCTTCTATGGATGCCAATACAGCGCTGCTGGCATGAATGCCTTTCTTGTTTTGATGGGTTTTAATGTGTTTGGCAAGGTGATCACTTCTCATAAATCGCTTGGAACACTCTGGGCAGACAAACTTCTTTTCACCTGTTGAATGAAAAGTGTGCAAATTAATTTCAAATATAATGGTCACATGTGGCACCCATGCTGAAGTCGCCCATTGATTGCTAAAATGGAGTGGCTATGGCGCGTTTTTTAGTACCATGTAATTTGAGTTCCAAATAGAGACCCTCAAGTCTCTGCAATAACACAATAACAATTTAGATTGCAGAGACAGCAGCTTCAGATATCCTGCAGCAAGGTACCTGCTGTCAGATGGTTGGATGCTAGTGATCGCCAAGTGTCGCATACACACAATTTAGAAAGGTGGGGGAAAAAAAAATTGAGTCCATTTAACAATCCTGTGGTGTCTTACCGAGAGCAGGAAGGAGCGGTGGTGTATCGGGAAGAAGGGGAGGGGATAATGACAGGATACAGGGGCGATGGTGTAGGGAGATGCTGCTGGCGGTGCGGCGGGTGTCCCAGATGCTCGCTGCAGGCGACTTCCAGAAACTGTCGGCGGTGTGGGCTTCAAAGAAATGGTGCCCGAAGTCATCACATGCGCGGATAGAGTGCTAGGCTCAAGATCGCATCTAGCATGTGCCACCTCCAGGCGACATTTACACAAGTACACTGCTGGAAATCAATGAGCCGGAGGCGGTGCGTGTGCAGATTAGATCTTGAGTGGAGAGCTATCTGCGCACGTGCCTACTCTGGGCGCAATTATTTTAATTCTGCGCCCACCAGGGCTGTGGAGTCGGAGTCGGAGTCGTGGAGTCGGAGTCGGAGCTCATTTTGGTGGAGTCTGAGTCGGAGTCGGTATAAAATGCACCGACTCCGACTCCTAAAATATATAATAAATTGGGGACAGGAGTGCAATGCAGAATGTGCTGAATATTTTACTAAATAATAACATTTAGTATAATGCTTATATTTAAGTGAAAAATTTATTGTAGTACAATGTGAACATCAGACATTTAATTGTTTTTATGATACAATAATCAAGATAATTGGATAGAACATAAAATATTTATTGGAATACAACTACAGAACACAAAAAACTAATAAATTGTAAATATGTAATATATATATATATATATATATATATATATATATATATATATATATATATATATATATATACACACACATACATATACATACACAGTGTATATACACACACAAGATATATATGTAATCTACTGTATATTACATAGTGTATTACATATTTACAATTTATTACAGTTTTTTGTGTTCTAAAGTTGTATTCCAATAAATATATTTTATGTTCTATCCAAATATCTTGATTATTGTATCATAAAAATTATTAAATGTCTGATGTTCACTTACACATATTCATGTACTACAATAAATTTTTCACCTAACTATAAGCAATATATGTAGGAGTCGGAGTCGGAGCCGGAGTCGGAGTCGGTGCAAGAGAATTTGAGGAGTCGGAGTCGAAGGTTTGGCTTACCGACTCCACAGCCCTGGCGCCCACAGTCCCAGCACAGTGCCTGCAGTATTGCTCCTGCGGCCGCTCTCCACCATCCCCAGTAAGCAACTTTCAGATTATAAGACGTACCCCTCATTTTCTTCCCAAATTTTTGGGAGCAAAAGTGAGTCTTCTAATCTGAAAAATACGGTAATTTGGCCCCACTTATTTTGGGGGGTTGAGAAGAATTATAAGAACAACAAAATTCTGCTGCTCTTCAAACAAATAAAAAAAAATTAAAAAAAAAAAAAGTCCGATAAAAAAACAGGAAAAAAAAGGACTGGTTAAAAATGAAAAACCCTGCACACTTACTGAGGCAACCTAAAGAAATAAGGTACCTGTTAATTGAAGAATCGCTTATCATTTGCCCTTCGCTCAGGTCTATTGAAGTATAATATTTAAAAAAAATATTTAAAAAGATTCACGTAAACAAGGCAATTTGGGGAAACGAGCAAAAACAATGTACAATTATCAAAAGCATTGCCACATTAATAGATGCAAGTGATGGGGAAAAAAAAAATAAATAAAAAAGATACACAATATAGCCTTACCAGTATGTGTCCTTCTGTGTCGCTGTAGTTCATCACTTCGTGTAAACCTTTTACCACAGAACATCCAAGTACAGACAAACGGACGTTCTCCAGAATGCCAACGCAAGTGAGCTCTCAGATGTGAAGTTTTACCATACACTTTACCACATCCTGGGATATGGCAGATGTGTTGCTTTTTCTTTCCGAGGTTGGTACCCCTGAGAGTTAAAATAAATTATAGAGATATAGATTCCTATGGGATATAATATATAATCACATTCTTTCTACAGGATAAAATCCGTACTACTGAAGTTACTGTGAAAAGCACCATCTGATGTTGGTGAGAGATTCTGGTACAAACCTTCCGGCTCCATCTTTACAGTTGGGACAAGTACAGGCCACCCTTCTGAGTCGCTTTCCTTCTTGATTTGGTTGGTCCAGTTCATCATCAACAACCTGGACCCTGAGGTGGGTTAAATCATTGGTATTGACTGTGGAATCCCCAGTAAGTTGCCACTCCTCTGGATCAGGTTCTTCTTCCTTAATTCGTATACCTATGGAGGAGAATGCAAAAATAAAATGATAGAAAACGTGAAGGAAGGGTTTTATTAATGAATACAGAAATAATAAAAAGCTCTTTAATGCAAACAGGAGCTCCCTGAAATGCTACAGCTCTCACTCTGCGGGTTCAGCAATATATTAATTTCCAGTAAGGAGTTTTTGTAGTGTAAGCAACTGTGACTGCAAAGTATCCAAAAATGCACTGAGCAAAAAAGTCTCCATATAGTCCAATACATTTTTATTTTATTTATGTGAAGCATCTCTTGTAGAAGAGAATACCTCTGTAATATGGTATGAGATGAAGTATAAGACTGCTTTTACTTATATTCAGTGGTCCCATCGGGGCATTCGTCCGAACCACCGCTCCACCATCCCACAAAGCGTGTTTCGAACGCATGCGCCGATAGGGCCATTGACTATAATGGAGCAGACTCCAGTAGCGTGTGCTCGGTCTTGCACCATTTTCAGGCATATACGTTTTCTGCAGGCAGATACAAAAATGTAGTAGACTACGTTCGGGTGTCCGCCTGCAAAAAACGTATATGCCTGAAAATGGTGCAAGACAGAGCACACGCTACCGGAGTCTGCTCCATTATAGTCAATGGCCCTGTCGGCACATGCGTCTGAAATACGCTTTGCGGGGTGGTGGAGGGGGGACCATTGAATGCAAGTAAAAGTGCAATGCGAAAGGGGCCTAATTGAATATATCTGGATTTTTACAGAATTTGGGGGGGGGTAAAAAAAAAAACAAACAAAAAAAACAACCCAAACCACCAACTGAGCTTCTGCATATAATCAGATTCACACAGAGGTCAATTATGTGGACATAGGAGGTAATAGGTGTCTGATAATGAACCTGTGCGGCACACAGCCCTAGGTGCAATTCAGCCCTTAGTGCAGTCTAGGAACAAGGATGAAACAAAAAATCAACACAAAACACAAACTTGCGGTAGAAAAAAAATCTGCATAATTTTAGGGGAAGCTGCAAATCTTCAAATTCTCATGAACGGTCAGATCTTACATAGCATTACAAAAGATGCCAAATCATGACCATGTAAAAAAAAAAAAAAAAAAGTCAGCAGAGGAAAACTGTTTCAATATCTACTACTTACCGCATATAACCCCTCTACTTTTCCCTGGCGTTGTAGTTTTATTTAATAGGAAAAAATGTTTTTCCTGTTTTCTGTGGTCTAAACCTAGGGTGCGCGTCTTATGGTAAAAAGTGTGTTGTAGTCCGAAACATCTGTTGCTTCACTTCTAGCAGTGGAAACTTTGTCAAATCTGAGTTTTCAGTGTATTCCCATCTTACAGACTTACAGCATTTCTAGTACATATGAATGCACGCTTGCTTGGATATTTTCCAACCTCCCATTGACATGCATGGAGACAGCCAGCTCTATTCAGTGGCGATATACTGGGTCCCATTCGAGACAGATGGGAATCCCAGAGGAGAGCCCCGCATCTAACAGACATTTATAGCCACATGATGTTACTTAACTTTACGGGCCTCAACCAATGCAGGTTACAGTTATTTGGCATAGACAGTGCTGATTGATCCATTTAATATTGGTGCTTGCAGTTTGAGGATTCTAAATAGTAATTTTTTTTTGTTTATGTAAATATCACCCAGTTATCAAGGAAAGTACTTGATTTTTCTGCTCAATCAGAAAAAGAGAATTTTGTTTACTTACCGTAAATTCTTTTTCTTATAGTTCCGACATGGGAGACCCAAACCATGGGGTGTATAGCTTCTGCCTCCGGAGGACACACAAAGTACTACACTAAAAGTGTAGCTCCTCCCTCCGAGCATATACACTCCCCGGATGACAAATCCAACCAGTTTAGTGCCAAAGCTGAAGGAGGACATCCACCCATAAGTAGAGATAGAGTAAAACCCAGAATAACTGGAACCTCTGTCTACAACAACAGCCGGTGAAAACACACGGAACAAGAAAGCTGCCAACAGGCAACAGGGAGGGTGCTGGGTCTCCCATGTCGGAACTATAAGAAAAAGAATTTACGGTAAGTAAACAAAATTCTCTTTTTCTTTATCGTTCCTTATGGGAGACCCAAACCATAGGACGTCTCAAAGCAGTCCATGGGTGGGAAATAAACAGAAACTGAGAAGTAGGCGAAACCTAACTTCACAAATGGGCGACAGCCGTCCGAAGGATGCGTCTGCCCAAGCTCGCATCTGCCGAAGCATGAGCATGCACTTGGTAGTGCTTCGAAAGGGTGTGCAGACTAGACCAATTGGCAGCCTGACAGACCTGCTGAGCCGTAGCCCAAGAGGCAACGACAGCTCTGGTCGAGTGCGCCTTAATCCCCGGCGGGGGAGGCATCTGAGAACATTGGTAGGCATCGGATATGGCCGACCTAATCCAATGAGCTAGGGTCGGTTTAGAAGCCGAGAGACCCTTGCGCTGACCTGTGGTCAGCACAAAAAGAGGTGCACCGCCTAAAAAACAGCGGTGCGTGACACATAGATCCGGAGCGTCCGCACCAAATCTAAAGCATGCAACGCTTTCTCAAAGCGATGCACAGGGGCCGAACAAAGGGAAGACAATGAAATGTCCTGGTTAAGGTGGAAAGGAGACACCACCTTAGGGAGAAGGCCCGGAGTTGGACGGAGAACCACCTTGTCTTGGTGAAAAAAAGGGTGACTCCGAAGAGAGCACAGTCAAATAAGAGACTCTCCTGAGAGAAATTATGGCCACCAGAAAGACCACTTTCTGTTAAAGACTAAACAACTAAACCTCCCTAAGAGGCTCAAAGGGGGGTTTCTGTAAGGCCATGAGGACCAAAGTAAGGTCTCAGGGATCCAGAGACCGCCGGTAAGGCGGAATGATGTGAGATGCGCCCTGCATGAAGGTGCGCACCTGGGCCAGTCGGGCGATACGCCGCTGGAACAACGCTGACAGAGCCGAGACCTGTCCCTTGAGGGAATGAGGGACAGACCTAGCTGCAGGCCGGACTGTAGAAAGGACAGGATGGTCGGCAAGGAAAAAACGGCCAAGGAGCATGGCCGGAAGAACGACACCAGGACAGGAAAATTCTCCAAGTCCTGAGGTAAATCCTGGCCGAGGAAGACTTCCGAGCCTGAGTCATAGTGAAGATGACCTCGGAAGGAATGCCTGAAGCCGTAAGGATTCAGGGCTCAAGAGCCACGCCGTCAATCTGAGAGCCGCAGAATTGTTGTGGAAAACGGACCCTCTGAGAGAACATCTGGCCGGTCCGGGAGATGCCACAGCACCTCTACGAACAGACGGAGCAGGTCTGGGAACCAAGCTCGCCTGGGCCAGTCTGGGGCGATGAGTACGACCCGACGGCCCTCCATTCTGATCTTGCGCAGGACTCTGGGCAAGAGAGCTAGAGGGGGAAACACGTAGGCCAGACGGAACTGGGACCAATCTGGAACCAGCGCGTCCGCTGCCAAGGCCTGAGGATCGTGGGAGCGAGCCACGTAAACCGGGACCTTGTTGTGCCGGGATGCCATTAGATCCACTTCCGGAGTGCCCCGCCTGCTAAATTGACCGGAACACTGCCGGATGCAGGGCTCACTCGCCGCTGTCCACGGTTTGACGGCTGAGATAATCTGCCTCCCAGTTTTCTGCGCCTGGGATGTGGACTGCGGATATGGTGGACTTGGAGTCCTCCGTCCACTGAAGGATATGTTGAACTTCCAACATTGCTAGGCGGCTGCGAGTCCTAGGACTACAGCCCTGATTTCCAGCACATTGATCGAGAGGGCTGATTCGGACGGAGTCCAAGTGCCCTGTGCTCGGTGGTGGAGAAACACTGCTCCCCAGCCGGATTGACTGGCATCCGTGGTGAGAATCACCCATGACGGGGCCAGAAAGGAGCGTCCCTGGTACAGAGAGAGGGGCCGAAGCCACCACTTAAAGAGAGCTCCTGGTCTGTGGCGACAGAGCCACCAGCCTGTGCAAGGAAGAAGTCCCTTGTCCCAACAGCGGAAAATGTCCAGCTGCAGGGGACGCAGATGGAACTGGCAAGGGGAACCGCTTCTATTGACGCCACCATCTGACCCAGCACCTGCATGAGGTGCCTGATGGAATGACGGCGGAGCCTCAGCAGAGAGCGAACCGCCAGATGAAGAGACTGCTGTTTGACTAAGGGCAGCTTCACAAGTGCCAGCAGAGTCTCGAATTGCATCCCTAGGTACGTAAGTTCCTGGGTCGGGGTCAGAATGGACTTGCAAGCGTGGCGAGAGTGAGCGAGACACTCCGCTGACAGTCTGCACTGGATGAAGCCCTGACTAGAAGGGCGTCCAGGTAAGGAATCACTACCAACCCCTGGAGGAGCAGAACCGCAACTGGTGAATACACGAGGGGCCGTGGCTAACCCAAGGGGAGAGCCACGAATTGGAAATGTTCCTCTCCGATTACAAAACGTAGCCAACGCTGGTGTGAAACTGCGAATGGCACATGCAGAGAGACATCTCTGATGTCGATGGATGCTAAGAAATCGCCTTGGGTCATTGACTGATCGCAGAGATTCCATGCAAAAATGCCGCACCTGAACATGCTTGTTGAGAAGCTTGAGATCCGGGTCGGAAGGCAACGTCCTTTTCGGGGACTAGGAAGAGATTTGAGTAGAAATCTCAGAACCGTTCCCAGTCGGGAACTGGTACAATTACTCCATTGGCCTGCAAGAATGCCACGGCCTGTGAGAAGGCGGCGGCCTTGGAGCAGGGGGGAGTTGTCAGAAAAAAATCTGTTTGGCGGCTGGATAGAATTCCATTCTGTAGCCGTGGGAGATGGTAACCCACACCCACTGATCGAAGACGTGTTGCAACCACACGTCGCCCAAGAGGGAGAGCCTGCCACCGACCAAGGACGTTACTGGCGCGGCCAGATAATCAAGAGGAGGCTGCCCTGGTGGCAGCAGCTCCTGCCGACTTAGGACGCGGCTTCATGCGCCAGTTGGATTACGGACCTTGGCTGAGTTAGTGGACGAGGCCGAGGGCTTAGAGGACGAGCAGTTAGAGGAAACGAAAGGAACGAAACCTCGACTGGTTCCTGCCCTGGAAGGTTTCCTGGGTTGTGGCATGGAAGTACTCTTCCTGCCAAAAGCTTCCTTAATAATTTCATCCAGTTGTTCACCGAATAGACTGGTCCCAGCAAAAGGGAGTCCAGCAAGGAACTTCTTAAGAAGCATCTGCCTTCCACTCTCGAAGCCACAGGAACCTGCGGATAGCGAGGGAAGTAGCCGAGGCCACCGCAGTGCGGTGACAGTCTCCAGCTATAGGATGAAAAGACTGAAGCCTGGAAGTTAAGGCAACCAATTCGGGCATAAAGGCCCTGGTGAGGGAATGCATCTCCTCCCGAGAAGCAGAGATGGCTTTGAGAGCCCGCACTGCTGCAAAAGATGGGGAGAACGAGGCCCCTGCCGCCTCATATATAGATTTGGCCAGAAGGACAACCTGGCGGACAGTGGGATCCTCAGAGAGGTGCCGTCAGCCACTGATACAACTGTCCGGGCTGAAAGTCTAGACACTGGAGGGTCCACCCTTGGTGAATGAGCCCACTCCTTGACCACCTCTGGTGGAAGGGGAAAACAGTCATCAGAACCACGCTCTGGGAAGCGTCTGTCAGGACAGGCTCTGGGCTTGGTCACAGTGACCTGAATGCTGGAGTGGATAAGGAACACATTCCTTGTTCTCTTAGGCAAGGTATACTGATGCTTTTCTGCCAGAGAGGGGTGCTCCCCTGATACAGGCGGATTGAGGTCCAGTACAAATATAATGGACGCAATCAAATCATTAGCATCTGCGTCACTTTCGAACAGATCAATAGTACATGGAGAGCGTCCGAGCCCCCAGTAAGGCATCCTCCTTGTCCTGCGAGTCAGCTCGTGAACCAGAGCCGCGGGGCGAGGAGGGAAAGGGGACCCTGCGTCTCCATTTTAGGAGGACGGGCTCCCAGATGAAGAATCCTCTGTGAGCTTTGCTGAGCGAGCCGTAGCAGCAGAAGCGCCCTGAGAAGGGGGCTGATGCATGCTCAGCAGTGTCCGGGACAGCTGTCCCCTGGAGAGAGGGATTCTACCCCGGAGCCGGAGCAGCCGGAGGGACCACTGGGGATAAGCCTCCAGGCTGAGGCACCACTATGTCAGAGCAGGCATCACAATGTGGTTATGTGCTCGGTACAGATAGTACGAGTCAACATGCGGTGCATAATAAAAAACAGCCTTGCAGCCCTGCACTGATATGAGACATGCTGCAGAAGTGGGGGCTCTGTCCAGAGAGACCCCCAGCAGAGTATATAAACAGAGTATATAAGCAGCAGCACAACCAGAGGTTGTGGCTTGCCAGACCGTTTAACATAACATCTCTGTGCCCTCCAGATTCCCCAGAAGTGGGGGCTTTTCGGAAAAAAAACCCCAGCAGAGTATATAAACAGAGTGTATAAGCAGCTGCACAACCGGAGGTTGTGGCTTGCCATACTGTTTAACATAGGGGCATCTCTGTGCCCTCCAGATCCCCCAGAACTGGGGGCTCTGTCCCAGGCACCCATTTGTCACAATTTGTTTGCAGACATTGATCTGTGCCCTAGAACGCTGAGAAAATGGCGTCCGCAGCGAGGAGAGGGGGCGGGGCCTACTCTGAGAGCAGGACGGAGGGCAAATGAGGCATACAGGGGAGGGAATCTTTCCTCAGTGAGGAGTGTCCCTTCCCTGTGCTGAGCAGCCGGTGGGCGGAGCCACCCTGTCTCACTGCACTGACTGACATAGAATCGAAACTAGGCCTCAGGCGAAGCCGGGGCCTAGATTTAAACATGCGGCCAGCGTGCAGGCACCATCGGCGCGGTTCTCCAGTGAAAACTGGAGAACTGGCCGGAAATGTTAAAACATACATATAACACATTCTCCCCCACAAATAAAGTACAAGGGACCCCTAGAAAGACCACTTTCTGTGGTAAAAACGTCTCAGTACTTAGCTTGAGACGCAGGTGCCAGGTCCCTGGGGGGTCATCGCTCCGTCCGGCAGGATCCTGAACAGGGCTGCGGATGGAGACCGGTCTCCTGCAAAGCAGTGAGAACCGTGATGGCTCCCACTTCAAGCCAGAGCCTCAAGGGATGGTGAAGGAGCGCGGCATGTGAAGGCTCCAGCCCTGAAATCAACCTTAACAGCACCGCCGACACAGTGGGGTGAGAAGGGACATGCCGGGAGTCCAGATTGGACCCGCTTTTCTTCCAAATCTTTGAAATCAAAAATCAGGAGGATGCATGTGTGTGTGTGACCTCCTGAACACAAAAGCATTGAACTGGTTGGATTTGTCATCCGGGGAGTGTATATGCTCGGAGGGAGGAGCTACACTTTTAGTGTAGTACTTTGTGTGTCCTCCGGAGGCAGAAGCTATACACCCCATGGTTTGGGTCTCCCATAAGGAACGATAAAGAAAAACATTTTAATTAAAATTATCATCCCGTTTTGTGTACACAGCTCCTTTGCAGTACTGCGTATGCCCTGGTAACAGACTAGACAAATGTGTAATCCTGCAGTTATGGCCGGGGCCACATGGGGATCTACTGCGATCCTTGCGTGACACTCGGCTCTTACTGGCAGTGCAGCAGGAGCAAAGTGTCATGCGAGTGTCACGCGAGTGTCACTGTGACTGAGGTCCAATCATGTGATTGGACCACAGCTGTGGGGAGCGGGCCGGCACTGAGGAGGGGAAGGATTTATCTCCCTCTCTCCTCTGTTGCCATTCTCGCCCTGCACTCGTGGTACATCGGTGTAATGCGAGTGCAGTGCGATTTTTCTCTCGCCCCATAGACTTCAATGGGTGTGAGAGAAACAAGGATCGCATTGCACCCACAGCATGCTGCGATTGTTTTCTCGGTCCGATTAGGGCTGAGAAAATAATTGCTCATGGGTGCTGGCACATAGGGTAATATTGGTCCGAGTGGAATGCAATAAAACATCACATTCCACTCGCTCCGATTTTCATGCTGTGTGGCTTAGGCCTAACTCTCAAACTCTTCTGTCTTCTCGTACTTGGCAAGAAAGAGGACTCGGGAGGAAAGGAGTAACACTGGTTTGTCCGATTTGGAGAACCAGAGTCATACATATCTGCGTAATAGCTGTATACACAAACGGATAGTAGGCCTCTTAAAGTAATGGCTAGGAATGGGATATCCCCCCCCCCCCCCCTGACTAATTATAAGAGTTTCTAGTTGTAAATGCTGTGATTTTGAGAATATTCAGCATAGAAAGGTATATGTGGTTTGGATGTTGATAAGCATGTTGGATTAGTACAGCACATCCTGATGTATCCGTCAGGTACACTACACGGTTTTCAGGTTAAATAACACTTCATTTTTTTGGAGGCTGGAGAGGTGGAAACAACCATCCCTAAGTAGTACATACCAGATGCTATGAAGGATGTTTTAAGTGGTTTATAATGTAGTCATAGCCAATTTTATGATTTTACAAGTGACATTTTAAAAAAGATTTCTGGGTTATATCAAAGACTAATCATTTTCAACATCCAAAGCCAGTCTGGTATCCTAAACAGTGGACTATACCTATATAAAATTAATAGTGCACATGGAAAGAATGTCTTGGTGACAGAAATAAATCCTTCAAATTGGGGGGGCACTTGCTATATACTCAGGCTATTAAAAATTGCCAACGTTTTACAATGTATTCAATATTTTTGTTGAAGGACTAGTGACTCACAAATGATTTTAGAGTGGTTCAACTGCTGCAGAACCACTTTTTAAAGTAAATAGCTCATTGAAAGCGCTATCTGTAGCTCTAGTGTGTATTTCAGTGCTGGCCACAATGTGCCCTAACATAGAGAACCGAAGTGTGCTAAAATAAGCTAGCGAAGCTGCACTCTGGCAAGGGAGAAACAATGGGCACTTTCTCCAATGCCAGCCAGAATACATATATTACAAAGCTTCATTCACTTCTGGCATAGGTTAGCAGTCTGCCATCCTTTACATGGTACTGCCAATTCCTGTGCTCTCGACAGGCAATACGCAGCACAGAGAGTATATGTTTGATCCGGAGTGCAGCCAATAGGGAGACCCGCATATGTGTCCAGAATAGGGAGACAGATGCGGATTCCCTGACCTCCATCCCATCAGATTACTCAGGCATCGAGTCTATACAGGGAATGAATGGATAGGCAGCCGCACATAGGAACAGCTCTCTCATTGATACCTATGGGCGTTAAAGCAATAAAGCAGGCTTGCAGACATGTCAAAAGTCAAAGATGGGAATATCACTTTAGTGCTTTCCAATGCCAGAATAAGCAGAACAGAGTTTAGCAAGAAGATTTGCAGTACCCTAATCGAGAGGAAACATCGGCAGTCTAGAGCCCTGAGAATCTTCTATTACCCGCAGCGCCTCTTTATTAGCAGACTGCTGTGACATTACTTAGCGGTGTACCCTTGACATCACAGAGGCCTACTAATCAGAAGAGGCGCCAGGAAAGCCACATGTAGATTTGCACAGCTCACCTGGAGATCGCGAACTACACATGAGCAAAAGGTGCTCTTAAGACTTGCCGATTATTTGGTTCAGATTTCCTCAATTATGATAGGAAAAAAAAAACCAAACCTACCTGGGCTATCAGAGTGCTCTCCATGCTGCAAATGGATACCTGCAGCATCCACAGAGTTTACTGTAACAGTCTGCAGATTTGGCAACTGACCCGCACTTAAGCTAACTGGCGTACCTCCTCCGGCAACCTGGCCAAGTGTGAGTGTCTGAACGGGCGTCAATGTTATCTGTTGAGGAGACGAATTCTGAATCTGCAGGTTTTGCAAGTTCTGCACGCCTTGAACTTGAAATGTTTGCCAGGCAATTTGGCCAGAAGGAGTCACTGTTTGGGCTTGGATCAAGAACGTTCCAGGGTTCAGCTGCAACTGAAGGTTTTGCAAAGCTTGTGACGATATGCCTTGTCCTCCAGCCTGAACAGCCTGGATTGCCTGTTGTGCAATGCTCTGCACTAGTTGGGCTTGACTGTTGGACTGCTGACTATCTTGAAGCTGGATTTGCTGTACCATTGGTTGGGATGTGGTGACCTGAATGTTCTGCGAATCATCAGAAATTGAAGTCTGGATGTAGTTTCCCTGAAGATCTGTTTGCACGTGCCCAGATGGACTGTCGGCCAAACTGTTTCCACCCTGGTGAAGCATTCCTGAACTGTCTATAGTAACAGGAAGCTGAGATGAAGAAGAGGTTGGCACAAACAAATCTGTTTCCGAGTTTGTTTCACCGACTTCAGGAGAAACATGCTCTTGCTCTGCAGTCCTTTCAGAAGTTTCAGAGCCATCTATGGCTTGACCTGCACTTATCAAGTGTCCATCTGCAGTAATTCCCGTCATGGCTTCTGTGCTACCTGACAGACCCAGCGAATCTAGGTCAACACTATTTATAGGGACAAAAGTGATGTTACCAGGAAGACCAAGTGGGACGTTAGCAACGACTTGGGTCTGTCCTCCATATGTTGAGCCGCCGATTGTAACTCCTTGAATCTGCTGAAGTTGTCCAGCTTGGGTTAATATATTTGGATTGGATGACAAAAGACTAGCAGAATTTCCAGGAATAATCTGAATCTGACCGGATTCTTGATCTAAACCCCCATTATCAGCAGAGGTGGCAAAGCCAAGCTGGACCTGTTGACCATCGGATGTCTGAAGCTGTGGTATAACTTGATACTGCACATTAGAAAGCGTGCCATTAGCAGTGTCTGTTCCTGGCGCTACAGAAAAGAGATGCTGATTCTGCAGAGTCTGAATAGGCAGCACATACTGTCCGCTGGATGTCACCGTAGCACCACCCGGAAGCTGAACTATGTTTCCAGCTTCATCTTTCAACGCAGCTTGGGCAGGAGTCAAGACTTCCCATCTGTTCGGGCCTGCTGTCAATTGCACGGATGTCAAATCCTCGGTCTGTATGGAAAAAGGATAACATTTAATATTGGACATCGGTAATCTACAACAGAATTTCTTGTTTCCATCATTCCAATTAGAATTTTTAATTCTAGTTAAAAAAATGTTTTAGACCTGTTCCTAAATACCCTCAAGAAGATCAAGCCAAGATCAAAATGCTACAAGAACGCATCAAGCAATCTCTAGTGCGGTCGGTCTCTGTAATTCTCATAGCTAGGTGTGCTGCGAGGTCATATGGACCGGAGAAATGACTACCACCAAGATCTGTAGACGCCTCTTTGGTAAACAGTGGCCATAACCTACTGATAATGGCAGACAAGCAGACACCAAGGAATTTACCATAATTTCATGGCATCTGCTCTCCTTTAGTCAAACAAAAATCACAATTAGGCCTAATTATTACAAACATTTATTTGGTCCAAGTGGTGTCCATGTGGAAAATGCACTGCACACGGACAAGCGCAATGACCAATGTTGATCAATGTGTTTTTTTTCCTCAAGGTGGCTCAGTGGTTAGCATTGTTGCCTCCCACTTTAAAGACCTACTGATAAGGGATTTACACAGGGCGCCTTTGTGTGCATGTTATTCGGTCCATAAAATACACAGCGTTTTTACAGTACCAGTATAATCCATATTTATGAAATCACATTCATACACTTTTCCAGGCATATTTTCAGCCCTGTTTGACAAAACGCAGCATATAAAATTTAACATTTAGCTATTCATGCATTTAAATGGAACCTGTCATCAGAAATTTAGCTATAAACCTAAAAGTTCCCCCCTCTGCAGCTCCTGGGCTGCATTCTAGGAAGCTTCCTATAGTTTTTGTGGCCCCTTTTATTCCAAAATAAATACTTTACAAACTTGTACCTTTTTGTATGCAAATTTCTTAAATCTTCCATGGGGGCGGGCTGCCTGATGTACGTTGCTGTCCTCCTGCCGATCTAAGCCGCCCCCGAACGCTGAATTTCAAACCTCAGGACGCCGCCCCTGGGCGCCCGTGGTCCCGCGCATGCACTGTGCTACTGTAGCGGTGCCGTGCACGTGTGACCGCTGGTGATGCTTTTGCGCGGGCACCGACTGCTCCGTCCGCTCCTCCCATCTATTTCCTGCTGCTGAGCAGGATGGGAAGGAGGTGACGTCCGGTCATCTGGCCAGCGAGCGCTTGCGCAGAATGCTGGAGGAAGAGGGGAAAGTGCGGTCACGAGGTTATGGGCGGCACTTGCTGATGACACTCACAGCGCCGCCCATAACCTCGTGCCCGCGCAAAGTGTCACTAGCGGTCACACGTGCACACAGTGCACGGCACCACTACAGTAGCACAGCGCATGCGCGGGACCACGGGCGCCCAGGGGCGGCGTCCTGAGGTTTGAAATTCAGCGTTCGGGGGCGGCGTAGATCGGCAGGAGGACAGCAACGTACATCAGGCAGCCCGCCCACATGGAAAATTTAAGAAATTTGCATACGAAATGGTACAAGTTTGTAAAGTATTTATTTTGGAATAAAAGGGGCCACAAAAACTATAGGAAGCTTCCTAGAATGCAGCCCAGGAGCTGCAGAGGGGGGAACTTTTAGCTTTATAGCTAAATTTCTGATGACAGGTTCCCTTTAAGAGAATGGGGGGGGGGATCCAAATAACAAAAGCCTGTGTATTGTACACTGCATTTTTGATGCAGAAAAAAAAAAAAACTGCAACGTGTGAACACTCAGCCTTTGTGTGCAGTTAAGTAAAGAAAGCAATGGTTATATTATTGATAAAAAAAAAAAAAAAAAAGAAAAAAAAACTACTACAATGGGCTATGTCAAATGCAAAACGATAATATGTAGTACTTGGTCTTTAAATTTTATAATTAAAATCAGGGAATTCTTAGAGGGAATGCAGACATGCAAACTTTGCTGTTCTCTCACTGCAGACTGCACTATCCTGACAGTGTGTAAATTGCACAGAATTGAACAGTGAGCACATTACACACGGTCAGGACATTGCAGTGTGAACATGATAAAACACTTCAGTAACATAACTACACAGGAAATACCCTTTAAAAGGAGGTAAAAATCATCAGGTTTTGCAGTGAGGATATATCGGCTTAAAACCATGGTCCGCAGTCTGCACAGGCAAAGCGCAGTCCAGGCAGTTACAAGTGAGAGAGGGTTTTGTAAAGAGCATTCAGTAAAGGCACATCTGTGCAGTAGCAGGCGCAGTCATGGTCATCTTGGGAAGCCATAGACTACATGTATTAGGCTAGGGGCCACAAAAGTGTACAGCAGCTGATGTGATATGCTAATGACCCTCAGCTCCCACTCTGCTGCGAGCATGAGCAGAGTGGCACGCAACAGTGATCCAATCTTGCGATCAGATCACAGCTGCGGAGGAGAAGGAATTAAGGTCTCCATCTCCTTCATGGTCAGCTGATGCGTATCTCACACTACACTCGGATGCATTGCGCCTGTGATCTGCTGGATATTTTGCCTTCTCTTTGAACAGTGAGTCCTTACCTGGGATCATCCGTGCAGGATCAAGTGGGAATAGTCCTATGTATTTTATGCGGTGAGCTGGTTTTTTGCTTGTAAATGTTACTTCGTAACTACTGTGTATGACATAACTCAAATTTATGGGCATAAAGTTTAAATGTTTGAAAATTGTGAATTTTTTTGCCAAATTTGCGATATTTTCAAAAACACAAAAATTGTCGTCCTAATTTTACTACCATCATGAAGTACAATATGTCACACACACACAAAAAAAAATTCAGAATCACCGGGATCCGTTGAAGCATTCCAGAGTTATAACCTATCAGTAACACTGGTCAGAATTACAAAAAAAATGGCCCGGTCATAAAGGTGAAAATGGGCTCGGGGGAATGGGGTTAAAATAAAAGGAATAGTGGACAAATACAAGTAGAAAAAGAGATGTGTCTGCAAAACCTTTTACTTGGTATAGAATATATAATATTTATTCATTTATATAGCGCTATTAATTCTATAGCGCTTTACATACAATGGCAGCATTGTCCCCATTGGGGCTCACAATCTACGTTTCCTATCAGTATGTTTTTGGAGTGTGGGAGGAAACCCATGCAAACACAGGGAGAACATACAAACTCCTTGCAGATGGTGTCCTTGGTGGGATTTGAACCCAGGACCCCAGTGCTGCAAGACTGCAGTGCTCGCCACCGTGCCGCCCTATATGCCAGATATGCTAATATGTTCATAACATAAATATAAAAAAGTAAAATATAGACAACGCTCAAAGCTGTCCAAGGAGCAAACCAGAAATACAATCATGTCTAAAAATGGGGGATTTAGTTCTCCCAAGAATGATAAGTTGCACATTTCATGGAAGCAGCAGTCTCTGCTGGTTTATTAACCAAAGCAAGAAGTGGATCCAGCAAAAAAAAAAAAAAAAAAAAAAGTTTTTTTTTTTTTATATATTAATCATCCTCTCTGAACATTTCTCCATCTATGGAGGCAATGCTTTGGGGGGAGGGGGGGTAGTGTTTTTTTTTTTTTTTTGCCCTCAAAATCAGATACCGACTGACTGCAACCATACAGTAGTTGTGGCTTGATAAGTTGAAAAATAGCAAGCATAAAGGCCACTGTGAGGACTAAAAAGTAAATTAAAAATAAAATAAACAAAGTTTAAAAGATTGGGGAAAAAAAAACAAAAAAAAACCCCCACCACACATTTGGTATTGCCGAGTTCAGAAATGCCCGATCAAAATATAAAATTAATCTGATCGGTAAAGGGTGTAGCGAGAGAGGGGGGAAAAAAAAAAAAAATAAAAAAAAATGAAAAACCGCCAAAGGAGATCAAAACATCGCATCTACTCAAAAATGGTATAATTAAAAAATGTCACCTCAAGATGCAAATAGTCACTGAAGCCCAGATCTCGAAAAAGGACCTTGTGAGGTCATACCCATGTGACCAGAAGGGGCGGGGCCTCAGCCAACAAAGCTGATACCAGGAAGAAACCTTTTTCTGTTGGCTGAGGCCCCGCCCCTTCTGGTTACATGGGTATGACCTCTCACAGGTCCTGCTAGTGAAAAGTTAAATCGATTGTATAATACTTATTCTAATTCTAAAAGGAGGAGGGGATAAGTATTAATACACCCCACCCACCCCCGCTATTATCTGATCTTTAGCTGCTGTCACTCAAGAAGCTGCTTTTATAAACTTTACTTTCTTGGATTTCAAAACCTATACATCCTAAAGAGGATGGAAAGGTGGAAAGCAAAAATAACCTTGAGGAGGAAAGTCAGAACCGGCCTCAAAACCACATTGTCTTGATGAAGAACAAGGTAGGGGGCGTGGCAGTAGACCACCACCAATTCAGAAACTCTAAAGGCCCAGTCACACACGACTTACCTGCGATCTCTATCAGGTTGCATCGTTTTCGGGATCGCTGGTAAGTCGCTGGAAGGTCGCAGGTGAGATGTCACACAGCCAGATCTTTCCAGCGATGCAGGAACAATACAGGTCGCAGTAACGACCTGTATAACGATCTCAGCAGTCACTGTGACCCTGTCACACAGTGTCAAACACAGCGATGTGTCCTGCCCAGCAGGACATTGCCTTTGAAGAAAATGGCCTGGACCATTCTGCAACGACTAGAGATCTCACAGCAGGGGCCTGATCGCTGGTAGGTGTCACACATAACAAGATCGCTAACGGGATCGCTAATGCGTCACAGAAACCGTGACTCAGCTGCGATCTCGCTAGCGATCTCGTTATGTGTGACGGTCTCTTAAGGGTATGATTCCATTTGCGATTTTCATGTGCGAGTGCAATCAGATAAAACATCGGATTGCACTCACACCAGTGCAAAACTATGGGGCAGCGTCCATCTGCAATAGATTTCTCATGCCGCAGTGGCATGCGGAATGAATCGCAGCACGCTGTGTTTGGCAGCAAGTCTCAGCTCACGCACCCCCATGCAAGCCTATGGGAGCATGTGAAACATCGCACTGTGCTTGCACGTAATGCGAGTGCAGGGCGATGTACGCAGAGACAGGCAGCGGAGGAGATGGGGAGAAAGTGCTCCCTCCCTCTTCTCCGCAGCTGTGATATGATCGCAAGCTGACACCTATAGCAGAGGGTCATTGCATATCGCTTCTGATGCTCTCGCATCGAAAGCTGTACGCAGGTGGAAGCATACTCTAATGGAAAAGATGGTTCTAAGGAAAGCCACCTTTTGAGACCGTAAGAACGCCGGGATCTCCCGATAGGCTCGACAGGAGGAGCATGAAGTAGCTCTAGAAGCTAGATTAAAAGGGAATCTGTCATTAGGTTTTTCCCTTATGAGCTGCGGCCACCATCAGTGAGCCCCTAAACATAGTATTCTAGAATGCTGTATAGAAGAGCCCAGTCCACTTTGCATAAGGTAAAAAAAAACACCTAGGGAGCGCATGCAAGGACAAAACCTTTTCTCGCACCGGTGCATTAAAGTACTTTGATCTGACCTGCTGAGGACAAAGCAAAGTGCACAAGCGCAGAAGCGAAATGGAGGCATCTCTGAATGACACACGACGCATCATGCACACGGGGCTGGGCAGGAGGATTGCAACTCTTCTTGGGGGTAACAAAAAGGTTCTAATAAAAACCTCTGAACCTTTCTGAAGGGGAAACTAACAATTAGCCCTGCCTGATAAAATGGATCGTACAATGGGAAAAGCTGGGGAACGTCATGCTTCAACCCAGATTCTGCCTCGAAGGAAAGTTCTATGGGCACTGGTCCAAAGAGGTGGGCTCTTCAAACTCCCCGAGATACACAGAATCTGCTCTGGCGAACGCATACCGCTGGAATCTGGTATTGGCAAAAGGCATAGAGCTGCAAAGCTCTGCGCTTTCCAAACGGCCTGCTAGCTCTTGCATGAGGCAGAACCGTACTCTTACCACACATGGCATCTGCAATAATTTTGTCCAACTTTGAACCAAACATGACTCTCTGGAAAGGAAATCCCATGAGAGACTTTGAAGCTACATCCGCCCTCTACACCTTGAGTCACATGTGGCAGATAGCTGTCCAATTGCTTGTAGCCTGGGTGGAGCCCTCTGTTGCATCCAAAGATGCAGATTATAAATACTTAGCTGCCTGAGCGATTCGATCTGCTATTTCAGCTAGCTCACTTTCCTGTGACCCGGTGAAAAGGCTACGATGTAGGTACTTCACCCAAGCTGAAACAGCCTTTTCCACCCAAGTGGCAGCGAAGGCCAGACACTATTTTCTGACATCATTGGGCCCCCAGAGCAGGCATCTGCAAGAGGGAGGAGTACAGGTAGTACGGTAGGGTACAGATTGCCCAAAAGAGAACTTATTAGGCTGGAATCACACGAACGTATGTCCCATTCTCGTGCAGGAGAGCCTGATTTTTTCTCACTTCTCATCCGTGTGCTGTATGTGTGCAGTTTTTTTTCTCAGCAGCTAGTAGTCATTTACATGACCATTTACAGTGTTCTATGATACATTATAGAATTGTATCCATAAAAACGGATGTCGCTAGGATGGTCCGTGTGCCATACGTTTGTTTTTTCGCACCCATTAACTTGTATTGGCAAGTCTCGCACGATTTCGGCAGACAATCGCGGCATGTTGCAACTTTTCCCTCATCCAGAATCTGGATGAGAAAAAAAAAAAAAAAAAGCTGACCAACTGCTCTGCCTCGCTGAATAACATTGGTCCGAGTGCAATGAGAGATTTTTGTCGCATTGCACTTAACCGATTCATATGCTCGTGTGAGCGTACCCTTATGCATATGCGGTTTGTAGTAATAAGTGACTAGTGCATCCTGGCCACCAGGGTAAGCACCATTTTCTCTAAATTCAGACATCATAAAGACAGGGGGAACAACAGAGCATTGAAGGGATGCTGCTAGGGAGCAGCAATATCAGCCACGAAGGGGAAACAGTCCTACCCAGACTGCGATCCACTGAGCCTCCTGCCCAAATAGGGATTCCACAGTAGAAATAGTGAGGACACAATGTTCCAGCAAGCTGCGTACTGAAAAATGATGTTGCCGCCAGAAGGTGAGGAGGCGTAGATTGAAGAGGTAGGGCGATGACCGGAGAGTGACTGGCAGTAGCGCTGATTGGCCAGTCGCAGCAGGTTGACTGATTGTGTGGAGGCATAGTTCTGGCTAACGATACCGAACATGCCAGAGCCAAAAACGCGCCTGCTTCTGCAACCCCGGGCACCCCGCCAGCACCAGGTACCCAAGGCAGCATCACATGCCCCCCTCCCATTTTCCCTGCTCAGAACAGACCACCCAAAGGGCGGGAGAAAAAGGGGGGGGGGAACCCACATGTGATTGATACTGTCCTAAAGACTGCACTGTCTTTTGCTCCATGCACACAAATGCTATGTGGGGCAAGCAGCCAGGAGTTTACTGGCACAAGGATCATCACCCTGTACCTAAATAGTACCTAAATGGCCAAACTACGTGAGAGGATACAGACTGAAGGTACAGACTGTACACTCTGCCAGTGTGGGTGAAACAGTAGGCAACTGCACAGTTAACGGAGTACTCTGGGGAGAGAAAGAAAAAAAAAAAGTTTAGACATTTGCCAGACGGGTCTGAAAAAGACCGTACTCCAGCTGACAGAAAAAAACCCAAAAAACTGGAGTCTGGATGCCAGCAGGCGAGGAGCTAATTTTTAGGTCTATGTATTATCTGTGTCAGCCTCCAGGTGGCAGCAGACAATCCCAGGGTTAGGTGTCCTGTTATGAAGCAAGACATTTTTATTTTGCCCGGAAAACTCCATAAAAGGCAGTGTTCAGATGGCCGTACGAAAACTTAGTCTCAGACCACCTGTGGGGATTTATTTAAATTCAAGTTTAGGACTAAAAATTTTGCAGTTGGACTTCACTAACATGAGTTAACTGAGAATCCATCCATCCGTCAGCTCATTCTGACACTGCCAGGGGAGACTAAGAATGAGCTCCACTCAGCCTATGACCAAAGACCATATAAAAAGTTGAATGTGCAGGGAATTGAAGCCTGTACAAAGTTATGTTCACAAGCAGCGTTTTCTTTATGCAGCCAAAACATGCTTCCCAAGCTGTAAAAAAGAAAAAAAAAACAAAAAAAAAAAACACTGCGTTCAAAATTAAAGTTAGTTTTATATCCCAAAAAACACTTCAAAACTTTTTTTTGTGGTCTATCATTTTGTCTGTGGGTGAAAGCCGTTGCAAAAACTGAAAGTATGGCCGTGCAGAAAAAAAACCCTCTGCATTTCTCAAGTTCAGTCAGGGGAACACACTAAAAAAAAATTACAGGAGATTTCTGAAATCCCAGTTTTTATTGGTACTATGAAGAAGAGCAGCCAACCCCTTCCAAAAAAAAAAAAAGAAAAAAAAAAAAGAAAAAGGAAAGCTGCATGTGAACATGGCTAGCAGTCCAACATTTTTAATTAAGTTGCAAACATGGTTTTGAGCTCACAATATGTGCATTTAAGAAAAAAAGTTCCCCTCATTGCTTTTGGGCTCACAATATTGAATTTATAACATGGTTGTTTTCATTCATTACAAATTAGATATTGCAACTTTTACAAATACGTGGTCATGTTCTCATTGTAGCTTATTCTCTTCCATTCTCTGCAAACGATTATAGGGGTGAATATATTGCTTGAACTTGTCTCAACATATATATATATATATATATATATATATATATATATATATATATATATATATATATATATATATATATATATATATATATATATATATACATATACATATACACACACACACACACATATATATACATATATATATATATATATGTATATATGTGTGTGTATATATATAATATATATACACACACACATACATACATGTGTGTGTGTGTGTGTATATATATATTATATATATATACACACACATATATACATATATATATGTATATATATGCGTGTGTATATTATATATATATACACACACACGTATGTATGCATATATATATATATATATATATATATATATATATATATATATATATATATATACATATACACACACATATACATATATATACATACATACACATATACATACATATGCACACATACACACACACATACGGTACATACACACATATACACACACACATATACATACATACACATACATACACATATACATACACATATACATATATACACACACACATATACATACACACATATACATACACATAAATATATACACACATACATATACATATATACACACACATATAATACACATACACACACACACACACACATACATACACACACACAGTACATGCTTAATAGTGGCCACATGGATTGAATTTTATGGGACAATGGTGTATGCACGATCTTATCTGTGCAAAGAAATTGACTGTTGGAGGAGGTGATCTTTGATAATATTACGAATAAAGGATCCTATATTAATATTCTATAATCATAAAATTTCTGGCCTTAATACTGCCGAGAAGCCCAATATTAGCCTCACTGGAGAGATTTATTCTATTGATATGAAGATTGAAGGGAACGGAGAAAACCCCCCAAAATCAATAGAATATTTATCACCAACACACAGACACACACAGAACGGAGCATCACACAACCACTGTATGTCACACACAAGAATAAGCTGGGTGGAGGGTAGGAGAGCAGAGCATCTTGGGATACAGTTTTTTCTGCAGTGTTATCTGGTTGTTAGAGCAACAGTACCTACACCAAGCATGTCTGACTTCTTGTGTCTTTAGAGTCAACATGATTGCACAGGTCTATACAGAGTTGGCCCCAGCTTATATCAGTCCCTCCTACAATCTTATTTCCCTAACTCAAACACAGTAGCGTGTCATGGAGGCCAAATTCACCTATTACCATGTTTTAAGCAATGTGGAAGGAAACTAACACTGAGGAAACCTACACAAAACACAAGAACGCCATGTACACCTTGTCCTGGTTATGAAAAATTTCCAGACAGGAAAAATCAGTGTCATGTAACGCAACATCACATAAAATAATGATTAAGAGCAAAAATGCATGCTGTCTGCAAATTACTTTGGCTAAAGCAGCCCTGTGTGCCCTTCACTCTCTGGATCAGTGAGAATCCAAAGGACAGACTACCATGCTCATGTTGGCCTACCCTAGGGCTGACAGCATTTAAGAGGAGCAATTGAAGATCAGTCACAGTGACTCTTGATATCGTCCGATGCTTGCTGGGCAACACAGGGTATCGACTTGTTCTGTACTTGTACGGTAGATGTCAGGAAGGAGTTAATAAGCCCAGAAAAGTGGAGAAAAAAGGACAATCATCTGCCATATCAATAAGCTACTCTACTTCGTGTAGTGCAGGAGGAAAAGCATTTTTTTCCTTTCAGATGAAATGTGAATGTCGCAGCTCTTGCGTTGCGCCCCCCTACAGGATGTTAGTCCCAGAACATAGGATGTACTATTAAGTCATATTTTGCGGTGTGTTCCGCCAATGATCGTACGGGTTGGCCATGGTGATCATGAGGACAATCATGTCCGGGAGCCTCTGCTGTAAAAGTCAGGGCCGATGCCCAAACCGACGCCAGCTGTTTAACCCTCTACATACCCGCGATCAATAGCAACCATATTTAGAACGGAGCAGAGACTCCCCCTCTCAATATTGGCATTCCTGCGACAGTATCGCAGGCTATCAATGGTTACCATGACAGCAGGTGGTCAAATAACAAATAATGACCTCCTGGCCGATCAGTTATGGTGGACTGTTAGGCTCTGCTATAAGCAGGACCTAAAAAGCGTTTTCTCAGTGTGAGGGTGCATTCAGATGACTATATAAATCAGACAGAACCGTAATGCCCAGATTGGCAGCGGCTCTCCCAACCAGAGCATGGCAGCTTCACATATTTCTAAGGCGCTCCTCCCTGTCTGAGTTTTGCACTGTGCCTAAAATGTAGGGGGTGGGAGGATGGACAGTACAATTTGTTATGCAATTTCACCTATTCAGCCTTTCAAAAATAGTTTCCAAAATGGGGTCACTTATGGAGGGTTTCTGCATCTAAAGGGCTCTGCTAATGTGACATTGTAGAAACTCTATTCTACGCTAACAGAAATTGGGCACCGAAATGCAAATGGCTCTCCTTTCCTCTCCGAGCCCTCCTATGCACCCAAACAGTAGCTTTTCACCACATATGGGGTATCTATGAAAGCAAGAATAAAAGCACACCATTTTCTTAGTGAATGTATTTCTAAAGGTGCTATTGATATGAATTTCTTACCAGATGCCAGTAACAACCCATTTAATCCATACAGGCAAAGACTGAAACCACAGATGTGTAATGAGAAACAGAAAAAAGAAATATTAAAACACAAGAAGATGTAAAAAGCCATTGAAAGTCATGACACCAGCTGAACTCTATCAGTAATTAGAAAGCAATCCTGTCACTTAGTGAAAAATATCTGCTGGTTCACTGATGGCCTATAAAAAAGGCGTCATTACCAAGGTGCCACACAAGAAACATCTCATGATGGGTAAAACCAGTGAGCTGTCTCATGACCTGATGGCATTGGTTACAGGATTTCTAAACTACTGAACACTCCAGCTAGCACTGTTGTGGCCATTATCTGGAAGTAGAACATTTTTAACATAAAGCAGCCACGACCAGGTGCTCCCAGCAAGATTTCATACAGGGAGTGAAAAGAATGAAAAGTCGTCCAAGACCAAAGGACCACTCGAGGAGAGATACAGAAAGACCTGTAATCAGCTGGTACAATTTTTTCAAAGACACTAAGCAATGATCTCAGCCTCCACTGTCTGTATGTACGCTCACCTCAAGAGTTCATACACAAAGAATGTACAAGCGTGTTTGCTCAACAGCATTTAGGATCTTCCCTCCTTGAAGAAGAAAGAGAATCCTCGTGAAACGCGCGTTCGTGGTTCTTAGATCCATTCCTGGGGTCTTGTCATGTGGTATGAATAAGCTGTTACAGTGGTTCCCTTGCACTAGCACTTTAGGTAACTATGGCCACTTTTGTCATTCTACTCTATTCTGATTTTTTTGTCCACCTATAACCCTTTAAAAAACATGATTGTTTATAATTGGAGTGTTTTCTCCTCCTTGTATAGCTAGAACTTTGTGCATTTAGCCGAATTAGGGAAAGACTGGACGCGTGTATTTTCAGTACGGGACCCTGCCATTGTCCCTTAAATTATATGACATCCCCCATGTCTCTAAGTAGCTGTTTTTAACATGTTTTTTACCACAGTTTGTGATCTTTTCCAATAAAATTGTAATTTGTTTGCACGAATACTCTGGTTCCTCTTGTGCGCTTGCATTTAGGCAAGCGTGTGAAATACTGGGAGAATATAGTCAGGTCAGATGAGACCAAATTTGAACTCTTTGGATGTCATAATAGTATGTTTGGAGGCCAAAAGGCACTGCATATCACGCCAAAAACACCATACCAACAGTGACGTTTGGATATGGGAACAATCATGGTGTGGGGCTGTTTTTCAGCATACGGCACTGGCAAATTTCATATACTTGAAGGATGGATGAGTGGACAAATGCACTTAGACAACGAGGGTAAACATTTCACCAAGACGGTGTTTCCAAACATATAGCCAAGGAAACTCAATTGGTTTCAGAGAAAGAAAATAAAGCTGGTAGAAGGCACGGCTAATCAACTGACCTGTACCCAAATAGATAATTTATTAATGGAACTAAGACCTGGGGATTTGAAGTGTTTGTGTGGAAGAATGGGTCAAAAATTACCCCGAGCACTGCATGCGACTAGTTTCTCCACACAGGAGGCGTGTTGAAACGGTCATCACCAACAAAGGCTTTTGCGCTAATTATTAAATACAGTTCAAGACTGTCATTTCTCATTGCACATTACATTTATAGACATCTATGGTTGGAGTTCTTTTCCTGCGTAGATTAGATGGGTTCTTACCATCTGGTGAAAACTTCATGTCAAAAGCACCTGTAGAAGTATATTTACTTGGTATTATATTATACAGTGGAACCTCGCTTAACGAGTAACCCACTTAACGAAAATTTTGCTTAACAAGCAAAGCTTTCTGTAATTTTGTAACTCGCTTTACGAGAAAGCTTTGCTGTACGAGCGAAATCCTCAATGCACACACTTCCGGTTCCATACATCCACCGCGCTGTAACCCGCACTTGCAGTCCACACAAACTCACACGCACACAGTATTATGCTCACCTTACCTTCCGTTCCACCGCCGGGCTCATGGTTCTTGTAATTCACGGGTACATTGCGGCGAACTACAAGTACCAGGAGGCCGGCGGTGGAACGGAAGGTAAGGTGAGCATATAATGTGTACCTTCCGTTTCATCGCCGGTCTCCTGGGTCCTGTAGTACTCCACTCCACTCCACTCCACTCCACTCCACTCCACTCCACTCCACTCCACTCCACTCCACTCCACTCCACTCCACTCCACTGAAGCAGGAACTTCCAGGTTCCTGTCACCGCTACTCAAAGGCAGCGCGCTGGCCAATCAGAGGCAAGCAGCTCTGCCTTTGACGTCAGCGCTCTGGCAGGAAGTTCCGCCCTCGTCGTTATGAGTTATGGTTACCCGATACACGGCCCGCACCGGAGAACATCAAGTCCCAGGAGACCGGCGATGGAACGGAAGGTAAGGTGAGCATATAATGTGTGCTTGTGCGTGCGTGTGTGGAATGATAGACTAGGGGACCAGGATGGGACATTTAACACATTGTGGAACGAATTGTCAGCATTGCAATGATTTCCTATGGGAAATCTTGCTCTGCTGAACGAGTAACTTGATTAACAAGCCCAGTCCCAGAACGGATTGTTCTCGTTAAGCAAGGTTCCACTGTATTATATTTAATTGGTAACGTGTCCAATAGTTATTTCACCAGCTGTATGATTCAAAAATTATGCAAATATAAAGTAGACACGTGGCAAATGTTATTTATTAATCATTTTGAGTGGTATGACTGTTAGAATTTTTATCCTTTTAAATGTTAAATTAGAAAAATGGCAACATTTTCAAAACCGACATGTACTACCAACATGAAGTACAACGTGTGAGGCTATGTGCACATGTGTGCGCTCTGCACCGCACCTAAAAGGTGCGCTTCAGAGCGCAGCTGAAAAGCTCCGTTCTGAAGCGCATGGTGCCGGCAGAGAACGTGCGCTCTGCCTGCAGCTCCTGCCATAGACAGATCAGGGGCTGCCGGCAAAGCGCACGGAAGAAGTGACATGTCACTTCTTAGAACGCGCGCTTCGGGCAGCAGCCGAAGCGCTGCGCTCTAAGACGCCACGTGCGCACGGCCACTGCACAATCTCCATAGATTGTGCAGGGGACGCATGCAGTTACGCTGCGCTAGAAAGCGCAGCGTAACTGCATGAATTACGCACACGTGCGCACATAGCCTGAGTTTTAAAAACAAGAAAAAACAAAAAAAAAACTCTCAATTGCCTGGGCAACTTAAAGCATTTGAGAGTTATTGCCACAAAGGGACACTGGTCAGAAATTAGAAATCTGCCCTGGTCAAAATATTGAACACAAGCTTCGGCAGTAAAAAGGTTAGAGTTTAAAAAAAAAAAAATACTAAACTGTAACCACATGCCACTGTAAATGCAACTAAAACCTTTTTTATAATTGCACTTAAGTATCTTTGGTACCATCATAACCATATGCTATGGCACGTGGCAATTTATACATCTGTAAGAAGTGTGCCTTACAATTACATGCATGAAGAGAAGACCATAAAAAAATAAAAAAGTTTATTTTAATGGACTAACAACAACAAATATTTAAACAGTGGCAAGTAGGCTTGTGAGATTTGCCCAGCCCACTAGCTATGGTGGGGGGGGGGGGGGGGGGGAGAAATACTACTTGCATCTGTTCAATATAGGCTGTGTGGATTTCCAATACCATGCTCTATTCTCTGTCAGATCTTGGCATCACAATGAAAAATCAAACATTAGATAACCAACAATAATTACAGTACATTTGATTAAAAAAAAAAAAAATATTAACCAAGTTAGATTGATCATAGATTATGTTGGTGCAAGCTCCATTTCAATGTTTTGGCAACACCTTCCCATTCAACCTAAACAGCTGTTCACCCATTCACCTCTGTACCAACATAATCCTCTTCCCTTGCTTAAATGCATAATCAGTCAGTATTACACATGCACACAGACGACTACATTCACATGCCCTTTCTCCCCAATTAACATTTAGCAGGTGACTTCTATGAACATCTGGCTCATGCAGCTCAAGATTTCCAGCATAAACTATAGAAAAGCCAAAATCAAACACTTACATTAAACCTTTACATGGATAATGTAAATATCAAAACAGGAAAATACTTCTATTACCATTGTGTTTGTTATAATGAGTTTGAATTTCTCACTAGATGTCAGTAACTAAGTTAATGGTAAAACTATGGCATAAGCATTACTTCCTCCTGAAAGTCATTATTTACTTTTTACACTGCAAGGCACTTTGTAGACAATACCAAAAACTATGACAGATTACTTTGGCTGGTGGGCAGCTTGCAATACTGCACTAGTGCTGCCAATTTACTGCAACTCCCACACGATACTGTGCAGTTCTGGCCTAAAAAACAAAAAAATCACCTGTATCCAGTAGGCAAGGTATCTATCTAATTGCTGCTAAACGGACCTAACTTGATGAAAACAATACACACAGGACAGTTTACTCTAACCGCACAGAGCTGCAAAAGCGATCTCTGGTTTTGACTACAAATCCACACCCTAAGGGGGGCTTTACACGTTGCGACATTGCTTCCGAAATATCGTCGGGGTCACGTCATTAGTGACGCACATCCAGCGCCGGTAACGACATTGCAACGTGTAAATCCTAGATGCGGCGATAAACGAGCGCAAAAGCGTCGAAAATCAGTGATCTGTGTAGAGTCGGTCATTTTCATAATGTCGGGCCGACCGCAGGTACGATGTTGTTTGTCGCTCCTGTGGCAGCACACATCGCTGTGTGTAAACCCGCAGGAGCGAGGAACATCTCCTTACCTGCGTCCCGACGGCCATGCAGAAGGGAGAAGGTGGGCGGGATGTTATGTCCTGCTCATCTCCGCCCCTCCGCTTCTATTGGCTGGCCGATTAGTGACGTCGCGGTGAACGCACCTCCCCCTTGAAGGAGGGATTGTTCGACAGTCACAGCGACGTCGCCGAGCAGGTATGATGTGCGTGTGAAACTGCCGTAGCGATAATGTTCGCTACGGCAGCAATCACCACATATCGCATGTGCGACGGGCGCGGGTACTATCGCGCTCGGCATCGCTAGCCGATGCTAGCGATGTCGCAGCGTGTAAAGCCCCCCTAACATTCATATCGCAGTGACCCCATAGACCAAATCAAGTTATTCTCTACATCTTTTTCAATTTACTTCATATAATAGAAAAAAAAAACAAAAAAAAACACGCTGGAATGGTACCTTAATTTTACTATTTGAGTAGAGCTTTAAGGCCTGAGACACACGGCATGAAAAGCGGTGCGAGTGGCGTGTGATAAAACATCGCATTCCACTTGGACCAATATTAGCCTGTGTGCCAGCACCCATGAGCTATTATTTTCTCAGCCCTAATCGGACCGAGAAAACAATCGCAGCATGCTGCGGGTATAATGCGATCCTAGATTCTCTCGCACCCATTCAAGTCTATGGATAGAAAAATCGTATTGCACTCGCAGTACAATGGTGTATCATGAGTGCAGGGCGAGAATGGCAATAGCTGGCAACGGAGGAAAGAGGGAGATAAATCCCTCCCTCCCCTTCCACAGGATTCTCAGACTTTGCTGGGATGCTTTTTCCTTGCTTTTACTGATTAAAAAGCAAGGAAAAAAAGCAATTTGGGCACAAGGCCTTACACCGGAACATTACTAACAAAATCCCTAACCTAACTTACCTCCACAAAACTGGCCCCCACTTTGGTTCATTATCTGTTACTGGAAAAATTGGGGGCTCCTACATTACGGGTAGAACAAGAGACTCTGGAAAAGCTCCCACCAACCAAATACAATCCAGTGAAATCTGCGCTCCCAAATCCAAATGCCCCCGCCCTGCTGTGCACCCCTGCGCCTAAACCGCAGTAGGCGGCCACTGTGTGGCATTATTGTAGTGGGGATTTACCTTTGTTTTTTTTGTTTTTTTTTTTACAGGGCGCGTCTCCAGAAGCTGGGCACAAAACTGGCATATCTGTAATTCTCCAGAAAATATGTGGTATAGATGCTACAAAATAGTCACTGCAGCCATAGATAAGTGATTTAAAATGTGCAATTTCTAAAATGGGGTTCACTTTTGGGGTGGTTCTGCTGTCCTAACACCTTAGGGGCCCTGCAAAAGTGACAGGGTGCCCACAATCTATTTCTGACAAATTTGGTTTAAAAAAATTCAAATATTGCTCCTTCCATAACTTCCGAGCACTAGACTTTGTCCAAACGAAGGGAATTTTGTTTACTTACCGTAAATTCCTTTTCTTCTAGCTCTAATTGGGAGACCCAGACAATTGGGTGTATAGCTACTGCCTCCGGAGGCCACACAAAGTATTACACTTAAAAGTGTAAGGCCCCTCCCCTTCTGCCTATACACCCTCCGTGGGATCACGGACTCCTCAGTTTTAGTGCAAAAGCAAGAAGGAGGAAAGCCAATAAACTGGTTTAAGCAAATTCAATCCGAAGGAATATCGGAGAACTGAAACCATTCAACATGAACAACATGTGTATACAAAAAAACAGGGCGGGTGCTGGGTCTCCCAATTAGAGCTAGAAGAAAAGGAATTTACGGTAAGTAAACAAAATTCCCTTCTTTGTCGCTCTATTGGGAGACCCAGACAATTGGGACGTCCAAAAGCAATCCCTGGGTGGGTAAAATAATACCTCGTAATAGAGCCGTAAAACGGCCCCTTCCTACAGGTGGCTAACCGCCGCCTGAAGGACTCGTCTGCCTATGCTGGCATCCGCCGAAGCATAGGTATGCACCTGATAGTGTTTCGTGAAAGTGTGGAGGCTGGACCAGGTAGCCGCCTGACACACAAGCTGAGCCGTAGCCTGGTGCCTCAAGCCCGGGACTCATACACAGCTGTGGTAGAATGGACCTTCAGCCCTGAGGGAACCGTAAGCCCAGCAGAACGATAAGCTCGAGAATTGGTTCCTTGATCCACCGAGCCAGGCTTGATTTGGAAGCCTGCGACCCTTTACGCTGGCTAGCGACAAGGACAAGAGTGCATCCGAGCGGCGCAGGGACGCCGTACGATCGATGTAGAGTCTGAGTGCTCTCACTAGATCTAATCAAGTGCAAATCCTTTTCACATTGGTGAACTGGATGAAGACAAACAGAGGGTACAGGGGTACCCTGATTGAGATGAAAGGGGGGATACCCCCTTAGGGGGAAATTCTGGAACCAGACGCAGAACCCCTTGACCTGGTGAGACACCGGGAAGGGGGCTTTGCACGACAATGCTGCCCCGACAGACACTCTCCTAAGTGAAGTGACTGCTCCTAGGAAAACCACTTTCTGCGAAAGATGTGAGAGAGAAAAAATCCCTCATAGGCTCGAATGGTGGTTTCTGAAGAACCATCAGCACCCTGTTCAAATCACAGGGTTCTAACAGCCGTTTGTAAGGAGAGACTAAGCGGCAAACCCCCTGCAGGAACGTGCGTACCTGAGGAAGTCTTGCCAGGCGCTTCTGAAAAAAATACAGAGAGCGCTGAGATTTGCCCATTAAAGGAGCAGAGCGACAAACCTTTTTCCAACCGAATTGCAGGAAGGAAAGAAAGTAGGCAAGGCAATTGGCCAGGGAGAAACTCCCTGAGCAGAGCACCAAGATAAGAATATCTTCCACGTTCTGTGGTAGATCTTGGCAGATGTGGGTTTTCTGGCCTGTCTCATAGTGGCAATGACCTCTTGAGATAACCCTGCAGATGCTAGGATCCAGGACTCAATGGCCACACCGTCAGGTTGAGGGCCGCAGCATTCCGATGGAAAAACGGCCCTTGAGACAGCCAGTCTGGTCGGTCTGGTAGTGCCCACGGTTGGCCTACCGTGAGATGCCACAGATCCAGGTACCACGACCTCGTTGGCCAGTCTGGAGCGACGAGGAGGGCGCGGCGGCAGTCGGACCTGATCTTGCGCAGCACTCTGGGCAACAGTGCCAGAGGTGGGAACACATAAGGTAGCCGGAACTGCGACCAATCTTGAACTAAGGCGTCCGCCGCCAGAGCTCGGTGATCGTGAGACCGTGCCATGAACACCGGGACCTTGTTGTTGTGCCGGGACGCCATTAGGTCGACGTCCGGCATCTCCCAGCGGCGACAGATCTCCTGAAACACGTCCGGGTGAAGAGACCATTCTCCTGCGTCCATACCCTGGCGACTGAGGAAGTCTGCTTCCCAGTTTTCTACGCCCGGGATGTGAACTGCGGATATGGTGGATGCCATGTCTTCCACCCCCGTCAGAACCCGCCGGACTTCGTGGAAGGCTTGCCGAGTGCGTGATCCTCCTTGGTGGTTGATGTATGCCACCGCTGTGGAGTTGTCCGACTGGATTCGGATCTGCTTGCCTTCCAGCCACTGCTGGAAGACATGTAGGGCAAGATACACTGCTCTGATTTCCAGAACATTGATCTGAAGGGTGGACTCTTGCTGAGTCCACGTACCTTGAGCCCTGTGGTGGAGAAAAACTGCTCCCCACCCTGATAGACATGCGTCTGTCGTGACCACCGCCCAGGAAGGGGGTAGGAAGGACTTTGTTTTTGACAATGAGGTGGGAAGCAGCCACCACCGAAGAGATTCCTTGGCCGCCTGAGAAAGGGGGACGTTCCTGTCGATGGACGTCGACTTCCCATTCCCTCGGCGGAGAATGTCCTATTGTAGTGGACGCAGATGAAAGTGCGCGAAAGGGACTGCCTCCATTGTTGCTACCATCTTCCCTAGGAAGTGCATGAGGCGCCTCAAGGGGTGCGACTGGCCTTGAAGGAGAGATTGCACCCCTGTCTGTAGTGGACGCTGTTTGTCCAGCGGAAGCTTCACTATCGCTGAGAGAGTATGAAAACTCCATGCCAAGATATGTTAGCGAATGGGTCGGGGTCAGATTTGACTTTGAAAAGTTGATGATCCCCCCGAAACTCAGGAGAGTCTCCAGCGGAGCGTTCAGGCTGTGTTGGCATGCCTCTTGAGAGGGTGCCTTGACAAGTAGAACGTCCAAGTAAGGGATCACAGAGTGACCCTGAGAGTGCAGGATTGCTACTACTGCTGCCATGACCTTGGTGAAGACCCGTGGGGCTGTCGCCAGCCCGAAAGGCAGAGCTACGAACTGAAGGTGTTCGTCTCGTATAACGAAGCGTAGAAAAAACGCTGGTGCTCTGGAGCAATCGGCACGTGGAGATAAGCATCCTTGATGTCTATTGACGCTAGGAAATCTCCTTGAGACATTGAGGCGATGACGGAGCGGAGGGATTCCATCCGGAACCGCCTGGTTTTTACGTGCTTGTTGAGCAGTTTTAGGTCCAGAACGGGACGGAAAGACCCGTCCTTTTTTGGCACCACAAACAAATTGGAGTAAAAACCGTGACCTTGCTCCTGAAGATGAACAGGGAACACCACTCCTTCTGCCTTTAGAGTGCACACCGCTTGCAGAAGAGCATCGGCTCGGTCGGGAGGAGGAGAAGTTCTGAAGAATCGAGTTGGAGGACGAGAACTGAACTCTATCCTGTACCCGTGAGACAGACTGTCTCTCACCCAACGGTCTTTTACCTGTGGCAGTCAGGTGTCGCAACAGCGGGAGAGCCTGCCACCGACCGAGGATGCGGTGTGAGGAGACCGAAAGTCATGAGGAAGCCGCCTTGGTGGCGGTACCTCCGGCGGTCTTTTAGGACGTGATTTAGGCCGCTATGAATCGGAATTCCTCTGATCCTTCTGAGGCCTATTGGACGAGGAGAATTGAACCTGCCCGCGCCCCGCAAGGACCGAAACCTCGACTGTCCCCTCCTCTGTTGGGGTATGTCGGTTTAGCCTGAGGAAAAGATGTATCTTTTTCCTTGGATTGTTTGATGAATTCATCCAGTCGCTCACCAAAACAAGCGGTCGCCAGAGATTGTCAAACTGGTTAAGCACTTTTTTGGAAGCAGAATCTGCCTTCCATTCCCGCAACTTCAAGGCTCTGCGTATTAACACTGAATTGTCGGACGCAACTGCCTTCCGGCTCGCCGAGTCCAGGACAGCATTAATGGCGTATGACGCAATCACTGACGTTTGAGAAGGGAAGACGCAGTCTGCGGCGCAGACCGCCTCAATGGAGCGCCCAGACGGCTGCGAAAGTTGGAGCAAAAGACGCGCCAATAGCTTCATAGATGGATTTCAACCAGAGCTCCATCTGTCTGTCAGCGGCATCTATGAGTGAAGCCATATCTTCCGCTGCAACTAAGGATTTAGCCGCTGGAGATAGGAGGGTCCACCCTGGAACACTGAACCTAGCCCTCGACAACGTCAAAAGGGAAGGAATAACGTGTATCCTTAAGGCGCTTGGAAAAAAGCGATATCTGGACAAGCCTGGTGGTTCTGGACTGCCTCCCTGAAGTCAGAGCGACCCAGAAACGTACTCAATGTACGCTTGGGGAACCTGAAACGGAACTTCTCCTGCTGAGAAGCTGACTCCTCAAGCGTAGGAGCTGAGGGAGAAAAAACCAACATTTGATTGATGGACGCCGTAAGATCGATCACTACGGTGTCACAAACAGGTGTATCCAGGTAGAGAACGTTCTCAGGATCAGAATCCTGATCAGATACCTCCGCCTCATCATAGAGAGAGTCCCCATGCTGAGACCCTGAATATGTCGAGGGATGCTCCCAGCGAGGTCGCTTAGGGGGCCTGGGACTGCGTCCGAGCCAGACCCCTCACCTGAGATCTATGAGACACTCCCGGAGCACATTGTTGTACCAACTGGGGAGGGGGGACCAGGGGGCAATGAATGAACAGTGCCCATGGTCTGAGAGACCTGTCTGGACTGCAAGGCTTCTAGTATCATAGCCATAGTCCCAGAAAGTTTGTCAGTAAATACTGCAAACTCCGTCCCTGTCACCTGGACTATTAGCATAGATTCCGGCTGAGTACGTGCCACAGGGGCCGAGCATATCATACAATGGGGGTCCATGTAACCTGCCGGCAGTATAGCCGTACATGCTGTACAGGCTGTATAGAAAACCTGTGCTTCTGCACCCTTGTTTTTCACAGACGATATGCTGTTATCTCCTCCGAACAATCAAGGAGGGTATATAGCCAAAATACAAAACAGCGACCGAACAGTGCAATGTACAGCGTACAAGCATATATCTATATGTGCACTTCGGCACTAGTGGGGTCAGCACCACAGGTGCTGGTTACCTCCCGCTCACAGCGATTGAGTGACCATCAGAGTCCCTGCCAGGGTCTTCCCAAACTTGTCTCTTTTCTCAGCCACAGAAAAAACTGACATGAATGGCTGCCGGCGTCCTGTGTAGAGGAGGAGGCCGTGGGCGTGCCCCAGAAAGTGCGGGAATCCGGTTTCACAGTGTATACAGTGAGAGGGGTGGAGTATGCAAAGCATACTCCAGCTCTCAGTGCTGCCGTGCTGTGCAGCGTCACGCCCTTACCCTGACTGGCAGGCCTGTGGGCGGTAACGAAGTGAGACTAGGCCGCACAAGCCGGGGACTAGAGTGATAAGCGCGGCCGGCATATAAGCCCTGGTCGGCGCGGAAGTCCCCGGCGCACCACAAGTCGCAGCCGCGCCTGAGATAAAAATGGCAGCGGCGGTTAGCGCGGTAGTCCCCCAATACTCTAACACACCCAGCTATGCTGTAGTGTGCGATGGCACCAGTGCGGGCAGCGCCGCCGTCCCTGGCGCACTAACACACCCAGCAGTGCTGCCGTGTGTCTGTGCGCGGTCCCCACGGGGACACAGAGTACCTCAACGTAGCAGGGCCATGTCCCTGAGGATACTCCGCTCCATGTCCAGCAGATTCCCGGGGGCTGTGGATGGAGCACGGCCTCAGTGCCTGGAGACCGATCAGATCCCACTTCACCCAGAGCCCTAAGGGGATGGGGAAGGAAAACAGCATGTGGGCTCCAGCCTCCGTACCCGCAATGGGTACCTCAACCTTAACAAACACCGCCGACAAAAAGTGGGGTGAGAAGGGAGCATGCTGGGGGCCCTAGTATGGGCCCTCTTTTCTTCCATCCGACATAGTCAGCAGCTGCTGCTGACTAAACAGTGGAGCTATGCGTGGAATGTCTGACCTCCTTCGCACAAAGCATGAAAACTGAGGAGTCCGTGATCCCACGGAGGGTGTATAGGCAGAAGGGGAGGGGCCTTACACTTTTAAGTGTAATACTTTGTGTGGCCTCTGGAGGCAGTAGCTATACACCCAATTGTCTGGGTCTCCCAATAGAGCGACAAAGAAAATTTTTTTTACTACATATGGGGTAGCGCAGAGCTTATGAGAAATTGGTTAAACTGCACTTTTTTGCATTACCTCTCATAACAATAAGAAATTTGATGCTAAAGCAATATTTTTCTCGGGGAGGGGGGGGGGGGGGAGAAATAGATAGATAGATATCTAATGTATTCAAATTCTGAAAAGCACCTGTGCATTTCAAATGCTCATGATATCCCTGGGAAAAAAAAAAAAAAGACAAAACCTTGTGGCATCAAGTGTCCAAAACTCTGGGTTTCTGCTGTTTAGGTACCCGCAATAAATTTCTGCCAAATTAGCTTTCCAAAATTCAAACATTGCTCCTTCCCTTCTGAGCCCAGGTGTTTACCCATACAGAGAATTCTGGGGGTATCACTAAGCTCAGAAGAAACTGAGTAACACATTTTGCGTCTATTTTGTTGTGCCAATTCTTGTCAAAGTGAATAAGTTAGGGTTACAGCAATATTAGGGAAAATGTAAAAACATCATTTCTTAATTTCATTTTGCATTAATTTTTGAGAAGCATCTGAAAGGTTAATAAAACTTCTTGGATGTGGTTTTGAGTACAGTGGAACCTCGCTTATCGAGTAACCCAGTTAGCGAGTATTTTGCCCAACGAGCAAAGCTTGCTGTAAATTTGTAACTCAGTTTACGAGAAAGCTTTGCTGTACAAACAAAATCCTCACCGCACACACTTCCGGTTCTGTACATCCACCGCGCTCTGACCTGGCACTTGCAGTCCACACAAGCACGCACAAAACACACACAAACACGCACGCATGAACTTACAGTATTATGCTCACCTTACCTTCCGTTCCATCGCCGGCCTCATGGTTCTTGTAGTGCACCGGTACATTGCGACGAGGGAGAATCCTTGCGGCGAACTACAAGAACCATGAGGCCGGCGATGGAACGGAAGGTAAGGTGAGCATAATAGGTGTACCTTCCGTTCCAACGCCGGCCTCCTGGGTCCTGTAGTTCACTGGTACTGGATTTGTATCGGCATTCGACAAGCATCGTGACGAGGCAGGAACTCCCCCTGTCAGCCGCTACTCAAAGGCAGCGCGCGCCGGCCAGAGGCAAGTGGCTCCTGCCTTTGACGTCAGCGCTCTGGCAGCGGAAGTTCCTTCCTCGTCGTGAGGTTTTCCAATACACATCCGGTACCAGCGAACAGCAAATTCCAGGAGACCGGCGATGGAACGGAAGGTAAGGTGAGCATAATGTGTGTGCGCGCGCACGTGCGTGTCTTCGTAGATGTGTGGAATGCCACAATAGGGGACCAGAATGGGACATTTAACAAGTTGTGGAACGAATTGTATGCATTGCAATGATTTCCTATGGGAAATCTTGCTTTGCTGAATGAGTAACTTGGTTTACAAGCACAGTCCCAGAACGGATTGATCTCCTAAACCAAGGTTCCACTGTACTTTGAGAGGTGCAGTTTTTAGACTAGTGTCACTTTTTGGGTATTTCTATCACCTAGGCCTCAGTCACTTCAAATGCGATGTGGTCCCTTAAAAAAAAAAAACTGGCTTTGTAAATTTTGTTGGAAAAATGAGAAATTGGTAAGAAAAAAAAAAAGAAAACATCCCTCTCTCAAAAATGGTGCTGATGTAAAGCAGACATGTGGGAAGTTAGTAAACTATTTTGTATGACATAACTCTGGTTTAAGGGCATAAAAGCTCAAAGTTTGGAAATTGCGAAACCTCCATTTTTTTTTCACAAACAAAAATTATCCTAAATTTACCACTATCATGAAGTACAATATGCAAAAAAACAACAACAAAAAATCTCAGAATCACTGGGATCCGTTGAAGCATTGAAGCGTTCCAGAGTTGTTACCTCGAAGTGATACTGGTCAGATTTCTAAAATTTGGCTTGGTCATTAAGGTGAAAATTAGCTCCGTCACTAAGGAGTTAACAGAGGATCCACTAGTCACAATCTGCGAGGTCACAGCTGACCCTCTCTCTGCAAAGACCGTTAGACTATTCAATATAAAAAATTGTTTAAAAGAACTGAAGTCCTCAGTGGTTGAATGGTATATTTTTCTTATCTCAACCACTGAGGACTTCAGTTCTTTTAAACAATTTTTTATCTCTACTGGCTAACACGGTACAAAGATATATTTTACCTGTATCAATATAAATATATAGAGTCAAGGGGTCTGCCCATTGTGGCCATGTACCGTATTTTTCAGACTATAAGACGCTCCCCCCCCCCCCAAATGTTGTGGGAAAGTGGGGGGGGGATGCGTCTTAGTCTGAATGGAGGGCTGCGGGGAATGAGGGTGCTGCGGTGGAGCGGGTCATCGGGGGCACGAGTAGGCTGCAGCATCGCCTGCCGTGACCACGTGGGCCCGCTCATTACATATACACGCCCATCCTCCCGCCCATCATCTCTCAGCGCTGACAGGTGGGCGGGATGATGGGCGGGGGGTGCGCGCATACTAAACAGCCAGCCCGCATGATCACCCCTGGCAACTACAGCCTGGAGCGATCATGTGCAGCTGTATTCACTGCCCCCCGCGCATCATCATCAGTGCGGGGGGCAGTGAATCAGTACACTCACCGTTCCCCTGCAGCATCGCGAACTCCTCCTGTCTGCCGGCCGCGCTGTGTGTGGAGACTAGCGGTGCTCACAGCGATGAGGTCATCGCTGTGCGCACGTGTCCACACAGCCGCGCCAGCGCAGACAGGATGACATTGCGATGCTGCAGGGATCGTGGCTGGCTCCACACAGCGCTGCCAACACAGACGGGAGGAGGAGCAATGCTGCGTGGAGCGAGGAAAGGGGAGTATAAATATTTTATTATTTTTTTTTGTGTGTGCCACAGGATGATGGCGTACATCAGCAGAAAGATGGCGTACATCAGCAGGATGATGGCGTACATCAGCAGAAAGATGGCGTACATCAGCAGAAAGATGGCGTACATCAGCAGAAAGATGGCGTACATCAGCAGAAAGATGGCGTACATCAGCAGAAAGATGGCGTACATCAGCAGAAAGATGGCGTACATCAGCAGAAAGATGGCGTACATCAGCAGAAAGATGGCGTACATCAGCAGAAAGATGGCGTACATCAGCAGAAAGATGGCGTACATCAGCAGAAAGATGGCGTACATCAGCAGAAAGATGGCGTACATCAGCAGAAAGATGGCGTACATCAGCAGAAAGATGGCGTACATCAGCAGAAAGATGGCGTACATCAGCAGAAAGATGGCGTACATCAGCAGAAAGATGGCGTACATCAGCAGAAAGATGGCGTACATCAGCAGAAAGATGGCGTACATCAGCAGAAAGATGGCGTACATCAGCAGAAAGATGGCGTACATCAGCAGAATGATGGCGTACATCAGCAGAATGATGGCGTACATCAGCAGAATGATGGCGTAGACCCCGATTACAGCAATGTGTCACTTTCTAGGCTTCTTGCCGCAGTTTTTTTTTTGTTTTATTAAAAACGGTTTTATCTGCTGTAGATCTTCCAGTTCTCTGAATGCTGAGCTTTATATATCCCCACCCACATCACTGATTAGCAGCTTTTTGTGTACACAGTGTGCATAGGTAGAAAGCTGCCTGGTGGGGTGGGGGGGTTGTGTTGGATTACCCGGCAGCAGGTTCACCAGCTGTCTACGGACACTACACTAAGTGAGGCCCCTTTCACACATCCGTTTTTTGCCATCAGTTACAATCTGTCGAAATGTGAAAAATAGGATCCAGTGCGGATCTGTTTTTTTCTCAATGACTTGCATTAGCAATGGATGGCCTCACGTTAAATCCGTCATACGACAGATCCATGAACAAATGTGACTGAGAACCTCTATAGTAATGTTTTGTGTGTGTCGAAAAAATGGACAGCGACGAATCAGTCGCCATCCGTCGTTTGTTGTAATGGAAGCCTATGGGTGCAGGATCCGTCAAATGACGGATCTGTCGTCGGATTCCATCTTTTTTTTTTATAACCAGGCATGCCCAGAAGTGTTGTAAAATCACTGCTGGTCAGGGTTAAAAAAAAAAAAAAAAAAAAGTATGACTGATCCGTTTTTTTTTTTGTTTTTTTGGTTTTTTTTTACAGGATCCGTCACAACAGTGTTACCACAATCTGCGACATATCCATTGCAACAGTCACAAAACGGATTGTGACTGATGCAAAAAAAAAAAACAAATTGATGTGTGAAAGAGGACTGACAGGAAATCAGGATCTTTCTCTACATTATGCTGCTCTCAGATTAGGTAACAAATAACCTGGTGACAGATTGCCCTTAGAGGTCATGATATGGGGAAGAAAGAAAAAACAAAACATTTAAAATAAAAGCCCGACTCAAACAATAGGTCATTTTCTGATTATAGCTTCCCTTTAAAACTTCCTTTAAAGGGAACCTGTCAGCAGAAATATCGTCCAAAACCTAAAAGCTTCCCCCTCTGCAGCTCCTGGGCTGCATTCTAGAAAGGTCCCTGATATTATTGTGCCCCATGTGAAACCAAAATAAAGACTTTATAAAGTGGTACCTTTTTGTATTCAGATACTGTAAATGTGACACGGGGGCGGGCTTTCTGGCGTCCGTTATTCATGTATGCCGCCCCCCATCGCTCCTTTCCATAGCTGATGCACCGCCCACTGCCCCAGCCATCCCCGCGCATGCCCAGTGCCAGTCTCACGGGACTGAGCAGTGTGACCGCTGGTGATGTGTGCGCAGGCAAGTGATTATGGGCGGGGCTGTGATTGTTATCAGCAAGTACCCGCCCATAATCTCGTGAGCGCGCAAACCTCACCAGCGGTCACACTGTGCTCATGGTAGATGCTAGACTGTATGGGCTGCTTCCAGGGATGACGTCCCTTTTGTCACGTGATAGTATTTTGAACACACCCCTATCACATGACAAAAGGGACGTCATCCCATACTTGCTGATAACAATCACAGCCCCGCCCATAATCACTTGCCTGCGCACACATCACCAGCGGTCACACTGCTCAGTCCCGTGAGACTGGCACTGGGCATGCGCGGGGATGGCTGGAGCAGTGGGCGGTGCATCAGCTATGGAAAGGAGCGATGGGGGGGTGGCATACAGGAATAACGGATGCCAGAAAGCCCGCCCCCCATGTCACATTTACAGTATCTGAATACAAAAAGGTACCACAATAATAACAGGGACCTTTCTAGAATGCAGCCCAGGAGCTGCAGAGGGGGAATCTTTTAGGTTTTGGGCGAAATTTCTGCTGACAGGTTCCCTTTAAAATTTTGCACAAAATAAATTAAAAGAGTTGATGAGATATTCGCTAGACTGATCCAGCAGTAGGGATTGCCAGTATGCAAGAGATTCACAATGTTCTGTGCTCAGAACTCTGTTACAAAAGACTACTTCAGATGAACTTCTGTGACCCTTATTGAGCAAGGGAACAGGGGTCCTTAAGTCACCTGCATGACTAAAGGTGTAGAGCACATGCATAACCACTAGTGATGAGTGAGCACTACCATGCTCTAGTCTAGTAATGAGGACCCGAGTATAATGGAAGTCAAAGGGTAACTCGAGCGATTTTCAAGGAACATTTCCCGACAAATGCTCAAGTTCCCCCATTAAACGGAACCAAACATCAGGATTTTCGTGTATAAGGTGCAGCCAGTGCAGTACTGGCACTATCAGGCACAGGCTGTACATACCATTAGTGGGCAGCTCGGGTGTGTAGGCTGTGAAATCCAAGTTTATAAAGTTTGAAAATGCATCCTCTTTGCACCTCTGCTGCTAATGTCCGGGCAGGTTATGCACGTGGATTCCCGCCCCCCACCGCCTGTTCCTCCCTCCCTCCCGCTGTATGTAAATTTCTACTCTTCTGTTACACGGCGTCGGAGTTAGCACCTGCGCATAGCACTCATCTCCGGCGCCATGTTTCTGAAGCCGACAGTATTATTGTGCATGAGAGGGCAGCGCATGCTCATTACGAGTACAGAGCATGGTAGCGCTCACTCATCACCAATTACCACCACTGCATTCACCATATTGCGGTTGGCTATACACATACTAACCCATTAATTATTCAGGGGACAACCTTTCACCTGATCTGTGAGGCCCGGGGGTCAAACCTCAGAAATCAGCAATCCTGTGTATAGGTAAAAAGTTTTGATTTTTGAAAGGGAGAAAAAAAAAAAAACGCCTTTAGCCCCTTCATCACCTGGCGTTTTCCCCTCCCCTTCTTCCAAGAGCCATAACTTATTTTTCAGTCAATATAGCAATATGAGTGACAAATTGTATTTTTGAATGACACCATTCATTCTGTCACATACTGTAGTGGAAGACAGGAAAAAAAAAATTCAACTATGGTGAAATTACAAACAAAGTGCAATTCCATGATGGTTTTGATGGGTTTTTATTTGCCATCTTCATTTAATGGTAAATTTGACCAGGCAGCATGATTCCTCAGGTCAGTACAGGTTTGTAGATACCAAACATGTATAAATTTATTTAATTGGGAAAAAAAGAAAAAAAAAAAATTGCGCTGTTGCCATTTTCCGAGACCTGTAATGTTCTCATTCTGGGCATCAGTAACAGCTTATTTTCTTGGGACTTGAGCTGGCTTTTTTTTTTTTTTTACTGATACCAGTTTTGAGTAGACACTATGTTTTGATCACTTCTTATTGCAATGCTGTGGCGACCCCAAAAAACACGTAGTTCTGGCGTTTTGATTTTTTTCTTATTATGCCCTTTACCGAACTGATTAATTTATTTTAGATTTTGATAGATTGGGCATTCCTGAAAGTGGCGATACCAAATGCATATTTTTTTGTTTTATTTTCAATGGGGCAAAAAGGGGGTGATTCAAATTTTTTTTTTTTATTAACACTTATTGAATTTACTGGTGCTTTTAAGGGGACTTGAAGCTGACACTGTTTGATCATTCTGTTCAAATTATTTTAACCTCTTTCCTCATTTTTCTGCCCACATAGCCACATGGGGACTATCTTTGCAGGACGAGCTTTAGTTCTGAATTACATTGTCTGACAAAATGGATTATGTACTAGAAAACAGGAGATAAATTGAAGCTACGATCATCTAATAACTTAATCTGTACAGAAAATCTATGTGCTATGAAGCTCAGCCACAGGCTGTCCTTCACAGGAGCACAGTCATGGCACCCACAGGAGCAACTTTCCTGCTACCGTGCCAACCCCATTGACAACCCCCAATCGCGTTATGAGGAGGTTCGTGGGGCAAGAACCCTCAATAGCGCACTCTTCAGATCTGGCACCTTAAAATGCCACTGTCAAAGACTGGCAGCAACATTTAATGGGAGAGATCTGAGCTCAGCTCCAATCCAGATGTTTAACACATCCAGGTATGGTGCAGGCTCAGCTCCTGACCCTGTCCCACACATGGGGACCTGACATACGCTGTACATGTACGGTGAATGCTGAGAAGTGGTTAATCTAGCCCCACAGCTAAGTTTCCCCATCCCCCCCAAATCAGTTTAGTTGCTTTCCCTTGAATTCCTCCATCTCCAGGGCATACTTTGTACGATTCGAAGCCCAGAACTGAACTGCATATACCAGATGAGACCACATTAATGATTTATAAACTGATATTATATCCTTTTCCTTTAACTTCATGCTTCAATACATAATACCCCGCTGGCCTCAGAAGCAGCCAAATGACATTGCATGATTTTTTTAAGCCTATGATGTACTATTATAACCTGATCTTTGTCTATATGTCACATTTGCCAAGTGGACATCCAAACACTGTGTCCAAGCCGCCTAGAAGTGGCTTGAAAGCTAGCCAAGCAGAAAATCGTCCAGAGTGAATTATTGTGGGTAACACATTGTGTTCACGCATTTCATATGTAGGTTTACAGCTCTTCATTCTGCTGGAAGACTTATAAAACAGAGCACATTTAGATTTTTTCCATTGATGTCACTGCCGTTTCTTGTAGGCATCAGAAGAATAAAATATTTGGCAGCATAAGCCTGGTTTATCGCATAGCAGCAAACAAGCATTGGGTGACCACCACTACAAGCCTTGTGTGCTGCAGCTGTACATGAATCTGTTTCCTATAGATGATGTAATGCTATCATCAGCCAATCACCTTCTCTCGTCACTGCAGAGGGCTGGAGGACGCCCCTTCTGACATGAATGCTGTTACATGGTAATGAGGAGACTACTTATAATCTGGAAGGATCTTTATAAACCTAAAGCTTCTAATGCACGTGTTTACTGGGCCAAACATCAAGTTACATATACATGGTTATCAAGTATCCGCCTTATTACTGGGATTGGCAGCTCCACTTCTGGCCCTCTTGTGTACATCACAGGAGAGGGAATCCAATAGACATAACAGAAGGCTACCACAGCCTACATGAATCTGGTCAGCCAACCCCCTTCACCAGAAATAGAGCTTCTGAGCCTCAACACAAGGCACATGTTCCTGGCAAAATTCAACTATAAGCACAAGTTACTTTATAAAGCTCATTTTTGTATGTTTTGGGGGGCTGGACAAACCCTTAAAGTTTATTTTATATTAAAGAATAGTGAATCGCTTCAAAAAGGACCCTGGTTTAGTAGTCACATCAGTGGCCATTAGAAGGAGGCCATATAAACCGCCTGCTACCCACTGGAAACCCCTCTCTGATTTGTAGGCCTGGCACCATCATTTTGGTGTCATGCATCTCATTGCGTTGGGCATACAAATCACAAAAATTAGTCCCCGGAATCTAGAAGAGCGGGGGGCGGTTTGCAGGACTGTTGAGTGGTGGCCATGGACCTGCAAATCAAGATCCTCATTACTCTCACCATGATGCGCATATCCCGGTTTCACATTTCCACAATCCATACTCATTAGAACACCCAGCCCGATTGACAGGGTGCTAGACCTGAACTAACTCCCTCCTATAAGCCTATCATACAGTTATCACAGGTCAGAAGACTCGGCTGTTGGGCTGGGTCATCTGATCTGAGCATGGTCCGTGTTTTACTAAAGTGTTAAACTAGTCTAATACTATTGACAAACTCTGACTGATGGGTCACAATAAAAGTCCAGCCACAATTTAAACTGAACGATAACGTCTTAAAAGGGAACCTGTAACCACTTTTTTGGCGTATAAGCTGTGGCCGCCACCACCGGGCTCTTATATACAGCATTCTAACATGCCGTATATAAGAGCCCAGGCCGGGGGTATAACAGAAAAAAACCTTTATATTACTTACCTAACGGTCGCGCGGTTGGCCATATGAGCATCTTTGTTCTCCGGTGCTGCCTCTTTGGGTCATCTTCGTCCTCCTTCTCTAGCCGCGGTGCATGACGCGTCCGACGTCATCCACAATTGCCGGCATTCAGGCGTCATGCACACAGGCTTCAGAAGAAAGACGAAGATGGCCGAAAGAGGCGGCGCCGGCACCAGAGAACGGAGACGCCCATATGGCCCACCACACGACCGTTAGGTAAGTATTATAAAATGTTTATGTTCTCACAGCGGCCCGGGCTCTTATATACAGCATGTTAGAATGCTGTATATAAGAGCCCGGTGGTGGTGGCCGCAGCTTATAGGCCAAAAAAGTGGTGACAGGTTCCCTTTAAACCTTAATTTAATGGGGTTGTTCAGGCATAGGTATTGGATGGTCTACCTACAGGACAGGTGGCGGAGGCCAGCTGGGTGTCAGACCCTCACCAGTCTGCAACTAAACCTATCCTGTAGAAAGGCAATTAAATACATATGATCAGACAAGTCCCTTAAGACTTGAGAAAATCCATTTACAGCTTCCTTCAGTTTATTTAAATTTCCAAACACTTGGAAAAAAAAAACTTAATACATTTCAAGTGTCTTTTGGTGGAGGGGACTGGGGGAACGATTACTATAATTAATTTTCAAGCCCTATAGTATAGTAAAACTGGAGAAAAATACAAGAAAAAAAAAATGGCCACCAAGATGTCATGACCTGAACGTTTCAAAATGAAGTCTCCAACCCCAAGAATGTCAAAAATGACTAAATATTTCACTGTAGACAGAGACTCAGAATCCAGCGATATTTCACTTACTGAGCTGTTTACTGTCATTTTGATAAAATCAATGATTTCTCTGCTGCAGATGTAGCAGTTCTATAGAGCTCATGAACATGCTGGACTACCTGGCAGCACGCCAAGTAGTCATCTAATGATAATCTACTGCTGATTAAACAGTGACTAAACGACACTGAGCAGCTCAATAAGTGAAACACCACTGGAATCAGGATCTCTGCCCCTACATTATGTAACTCAGATTAGGTGGCAAAAACCTGGTGACAGATTACCTTTAACACATTAAGATAACACCTATTTGACTAAAAACACTGGTAATAAAGCCACAAAAATGCAACAAATTTCTGCATGTAATATTAGCCTAAAGTGTTTTTTCCATCCAATGCAATGAGGTAATATATACATATACAACCTGCGGCTGTTGGGGAGTGCTGAGAGCTGAGGTTTGACAACAGCTGAAGTGCAGGTTGCAGACACCTGTGATTATTACAGTCAGCTGTTTCAGGTAGCCCAATATAGGCTGGAAAGTCAATGTGACTTAGCACTAACTGTCTTGTGGCCAAATATCGCTGCATGACTATTACATCGCAGAAAGTAAAAGGGCTCAAATGGTAAGCCACAAGGTACCACGACAAGCAAAGTGCAAAAAATCCACTCGTTTTGAAACAAAGCAAATCAGAAAGATGCATAACATTTATCTCAAAGACTGCAACACTACAAGTCTCAGCAGGATTACTGCAGAAGGATAGTAAGCAGACTCCATTACTGAGAGGTGACAAAGCCCAAGACCACTACAGGCATCCGGATACCAGAGAACAATAGAGGTGAGGGGCAACAATGCCCATATTAGAAAGTTGCATAACTTCACACTGGTCTAAGGGACTGTGACACTACAAGTCTCCGCAGGACCATAGAAAGACACGATTACTGTATATATTGGATGGAGAGGGGGCGGTAAATCACAAAACCACTACAACAGTCTGGGCTGATATCAGGGACAGAGGTGAGGGGCAACAATCCCCATACTAGAAAGTCACATAACTTTGCTCTATCAACATAACGTTGCTCTGACACGACAAGTCTCAGCAGGATTTCTGCAGGACCATAGAAAGCAGACGCACAGTTACTGTGTATGCAGATAGGTGCCGAAGTGCAAGGCCACTCCAGGCAGACTGGGCCGACAGTAAAGAACAGTAGAGGGTCAACAATGCCTATATTTGAAAGTTGCACAACTTCATATTGCTCTGAGGGACTGTGACGCTACAAGTCTCAGAAGGACCATAATAGGCAGACACCATAACTTTATCGATGGAGAAAGGATAGTGAATTCCAATACCACTACAGGCAGTCTGGGCTGATACCAGGGAACAGTAGACAGGCAAGGGGCAAAACTGCCCATATTAGACAGTTGCATAACTTCACATTGCTCAGACGGACTGTGATACTACAAGTCTCAGGAGGATTTCTGCAGCAGACGCACAGTTACTGTGTATACTGAGAACCGCAGAAACCCAAAGCCACTACAGGCAGCCTGGGCTGATACCAGAGAACAGTAGACAGATGAGGAGCAAAAATGCCCATACTAGAAAGTTGTATAACATCATTGTTCTGTGGGACTATGACACTACAAGTCTCAGCAGGACTACAGTAGGCAGACACCTTAACTGTGTATATTGGATGGAGGAGTGGTGTTAAGTCACAAAACCACTAAAGGCAACCTTGGCTGACACCAGGGAACAATAGACAGATGAGGGGTGCCCATAATAGAAAGTAGCATAACGCTGCACTATCAACACAATGTTGCTCTGACACTACAAGTCTCAGCAGGATTTCTGCAGGACCACAGGAGGCAGACACCATAACTATGATTATTGGATGGAGGAGGGGTGGTGAATCCCAAAACCACTATAGTGAGCCTGGGGTGATACCAGGGAACAGTAGACAGGTGAGTGATAAAAATATCACTACTAGAAAGTCACATGGCTTCATACTGCTGAGGGACGGTGACATTACAAGTCTCAGCAGGAGCACAGTAGGCAGACACCATAACTGTGTATTTGATGTAGGAGGGGTGTTAAATCCCCAAACCACTACAGGCAACCTGGGCTAACACCAGGGAACAATAAACAGATGAGGGGTGCCCATATTAGAAAGTCACATAACTCAGGGTCGGTGACACTACAAATCTCAGCAGAACCACAGTAGGCAGACATGAATATATCGGATGGCGGACGGGTGGTGAATCCTAAGAGCACTACAGGCAGCCTGGGCTGATACCAGGGAACAGTAAGCAGGTGAGGGATTAAAATACCCATACTAGAAAGTCACATACCTTCACATTGCTCTGAGGGACTATGACACTACAAGTCTCAGCAGGACCACAGTAGGCAGACATGTGAATATCGGATGCGTGGTGAATCCTAAGATCACTACAAGCAACCTGGGCTGATACCAGGGAACAATAGACAGGTGAGGGGTGCCCATATTAGAAAGTAGCATAACGTTGCACTAACACCACAATGTTGGTCTGACACTACAAGTCTCAGCAGGATTTCTGCAGGACCATAGGAGGCAGACACCATAACTGAATATTACATGGAGGAGGGGCGGTGAATCCCAAAACCACTACAGTGAGCCTGGGCTGATACCAGGGAACAGTAGACAGGTGAGTGATGAAAATACCCATACTAGAAAGTCACATGACTTCATACTGCTCTGAGGGACGGTGACATTACAAGTCTCAGCAGGAGCACAGTAGGCAGACACCATAACTGTGTATATTTGATGTGGAAGGGGTGTTAAATCCCAAAACCACTACAGGCAACCTGGGCAGACAGCAGGGAACAATAAACAGATGAGGTGTGCCCATATTAGAAAGATCACATAACATTGCGCTATCAACACAACATTGCTCTGACACTACAAGTCTCAGCAGGATTTCTGCAGGACCAAGAGAGGCAGGTCCCATAACTATGATTATTGGATGGAGGAGGGGCGGTGAATCCCAAAACCACTACAGGCAACCTGGGCAGACAGCAGGGAACAACAGATGAGGGGTGCCCATATTAGAAAGTCACATAACTCAGACGGTGACACTACAAATCTCAGCAGAACCACAGTAGGCAGACAGTTGAATATTGGATGGCGGGGGGGGGGGGGTGGTGAATGCTAAGAGCACTACAGGCAGCCTGGGCTGATACCAGGGAACAGTAGACAGGTGAGGGATGAAAATACCCATACTAGAAAGTCACATGACTTCATATTGCACATCTGGAGGTGAGGTGGTGAATCTCATGAGCCATGCAAGCAGCATGGGCTGATACCAGAGAGCAGATGACAGTCTGCAGCAGAGGTGACATTGTGCGCTATGCACAAGGTGACAGCCCCTGCTGCAGGTCCCGGTATGAGCCGGTGCCGGCCGTCCCCGTGTGCGGCCCCTCCCCAGTCACCCCGGTTCCCGGGAGGGGTCGGTGCCGGTGCTGGGGACCCCCTCCGGAGCCGGCCACCAGGGAGGAGGAGCGGTGGAGGCTGAGCCGGGAGGTGGAGGGTGGGGGGTTCAGGAGGACATCTGCCCTGCCTCCCTCCCCCTCGGGGGGTTGTCTGTGCTCCAGCCGCGGCTCATTCCTTACCGCTCCGCCGCCGTCCTCCAGCACCGAGCCTGCAGCCGGGCGGCACGACGAGCTGACGGCGGCGCGTCCTACCCACAATGGGCGGCACCTGCACTGAGAAGTGGGTGGCCGTTCCTCCGGAGCAGACACAGGAAGTATCGCTTCTTGTGCCCTTTATTTTGGTGCCTTTTAGTGTCCTGTGCCCCCGGCCTGTGCCCGGGGTCCGTGCCCGCGGGAGGGGGAGGCGGACGGCGAGGCCCGGGCGGCCGCCGCGCTCTGAGGCCTGTGGGGCCTAGTCCTTACCTGGCCGCCGCCGCCTTGGTCGCTCTCGTCACTGCTGTTGCCGTGCTGCAGATACTCGCTCTGCCCGTCCACCTCCATGGCGGCCATTTCTTCCCTCTTAACGGGCTGTTCCGGAGCTGAAGAGACACAAAACGAGGGAATCAAGCGCCATGACTGCAGCCGGCGGGGTTCCCCTCCTCCTCCCTCCGTCTCCGCCGCTTCCCTCCCTCACACTCCCTCCCCAGTGCGCGCTACAGAGTCTTCGCGCTCTTTTTTTTTTTTTTTTCCTCCGTCGTCACTCAAAAAGACGTGCGGGCGGCAGTTTTTTTGGTTACGTACCGGTCATTGTGTTTGTGGCAGGATATTAGAGGAGGAAGGAAAGAAAAAAAAAAACCTGTACAATCCACAAGACGAAAGCCACCAGGCCCGGGCGGGCGCGCTGCGCAGGCCGCGGTCGCTTTATTAGACGCGTAACATGATTAGAGTATAATAATCACAGGCGCGCTGCGGACGGAGAGAACCAGGCGCGTTTTTTTTTTTTTCCTATTTTGATTGACGGTGCGGGAAACACAAAAGGTGGGGCTTGCAGCCAGTACGGGGGACGTGTGACGTCAGACGTACGGAAGACCCGCCTCTCTTCCTGAACGTCATTGGTCTAAGAGAGGTGGGTGCACGACGACTATTGGTAAAAACGGTTGTCAGTCATTTGAGGGGATTTTTTTTCTTTTCCTTGAGACGACGCCGGCTTCCTGTGAGGCTTGCGTGACGTGCGCGCCCCTTGTGTTTACTATCGCAGACAATGAGAGCGGCGCACGGGAGCGCGCCTGGCGGTAGACTCCGGGGCCTGCGCTCTAGGCTGAGCCAGGACTGGGCCTGCGCGCTCCCGCCCGCCCACGTGCCCGAGCTCAGGGCCTGCAGGCAGCGCCGCGCGTTTCACCGCCACGATTACTGTGCGATTAACCATCGATACAATCTGTCTCCCCTCACAAAATGGGCGCCATGCCCTCAGCTCGCCTCATCTGTTCCCCATTTAGGACCAAACCATTTGGGGCATTTTTCGTAAATACGTTTTTTAATTGATGTTAAAATATTTTTTCACTTTTTTTTTTATCATTGAGGCCTATTATTATATTTTTTTTAATGTGGAAAGTTTTTATTAAAAAAAAAAACCCTATTTTTCTGTCTCAGCGTTCAGATTGAAAACACACTGGTGCTATAGTCACAGAGGAGCGCGCCATCATGGCTGCTCATGCGTCTCAGGCGCTCCGGCCCTTTCCTATGGTGAAACACCTCACGCCACCAAAACCCTACCCACCCGCGGCTAAACCCCACCCACTTACAAGCGACCAATTAGATTGTTGAGTAGGTGGAGTTTAGCTGCAGGTGGGCGGGGTTTCAGCGGCGAAAAGAGCCGTTTAGAGATTTTAGCGGCGCTAACTGGTGTTCCGGCTCCTGTCGGTCACAGCAGGGAGCCGGATCTTTGTGTCAGATCGTTCACGACCGACACATCACTAATGAGCACTACTGCGAGTGCATCGCATGACACTCGGCTCCTGCTCTGCTAGAGTGTAAGCCGGGTGTCATACCATTGTGATACGACACCGCACAGCTGGGGAGGAGGAGAGGGCACACGCTGTGGAGGAGAGGGAGGGACTAATCTCCATTGTAAGCTGAGGCGTCTATCGCACTGCACTCCGTTGTCGTGCGAGTGCAGTGCAATGTTTCTCTCGCACCCATAGACTTGTATGGGTGCAAGAGAAAACAAATCATGGAACTGAAATGCATTTATGACAGACCCGGTTTTGTGGCAAAATACCGCTGATGCTAGCGCGGCCTTACTAAGCCTCTGTCTCTCCCACTCTCTGTCCATGTTAACTGAGATATAAAGTTGTGTTATATTAAGAATGTCCTTCATTGCCTACAGCAACCAATCACAGCTCCTCTTAATGACCTGAAGCAAAATTGAAGCAGAGCTGTGATTGGTTACTACAGACCGCCTGATAAATATCCAGGCTAACTGTCAAAACAGCCAATATCTTACCTCAAAAATACAAGACACAGACTGGTACAGGAGGAAAGAGGACCCTGCCCATGAGGGCTCACAGTCTACAGGAGGAAAGAGGACCCTGCCCACGAGGGCTCACAGTCTACAGGAGGAAAGAGGACCCTGCCCACGAGGGCTCACAGTCTACAGGAGGAAAGAGGACCCTGCCCACGAGGGCTCACAGTCTACAGGAGGAAAGAGGACCCTGCCCACGAGGGCTCACAGTCTACAGGAGGAAAGAGGACCCTGCCCTCGAGGGATCACAGTCTACAGGAGGAAAGAGGACCCTGCCCACGAGGGCTCACAGTCTACAGGAGGAGAGAGGACCCTGCCCACGAGGGCTCACAGTCTACAGGAGGAAAGAGGACCCTGCCCTCGAGGGCTCACAGTCTACAGGAGGAAAGAGGACCCTGCCCTCGAGGGCTCACAGTCTACAGGAGGAGAGAGGACCCTGCCCTCGAGGGCTCACAGTCTACAGGAGGAGAGAGGACCCTGCCCACGAGGGCTCACAGTCTACAGGAGGAAAGAGGACCCTGCCCACGAGGGCTCACAGTCTACAAGGGACGGGTGAGTATACAGTAGGTGAGGGTAGATTGGGTCATGCGGTGCTATAGTGGACTGAGGGTTACTGCCGGTTGTAGGCTTGCCAGAAGAGGTAGGTCTTCAGGTTCCTTTAGAAGGTTTCCACGGTAGGCAAGAGTCTGATGTGTTATGTTAGAAAGTTCCAGAGTATGGGGGAGAAACGGGAGAAATCTTATATGTGATTATGGGAAGAAATAAGAAAGGAGTAGAGAAGGAGATCTTGTGACATAAGTACCGGGAGACTAGGTCACAGATGTAGGGAGGAGACAGGTTGTAGATGGCTTTGTAGGTCTTGGTTAAGGTTTTGAACTGGAGTCTTTGGACAATGGGAGCCAGTGAAGGGATTGGCAGAGTGGAGAGGCCGGGGGAATAGCGAGGGGACAGGTGAATTAGTCGGGCAGCAGAGTTTAGGATAGATTGTATGCATGCGTTAGTGTTAGGGGTACTTCTCACATAGTGAGATCGCTGCTGAGTCACAGGTTTTGTGACGTACCAGTGACCTCATCAGCGATCTCGTTATGTGTGACACTAAGCAGCGACCTGGTCCCTGCTGTGAGATCGCTGCTCGTTACACACTGTTCTGGTTCATTTTTTGGTCATCGGGCTCCCGCAGGGCAGCACACATCGGCGTGTTTGACACCTTACACAACGACCTCATTCGCGACTCACGTAGGCGTGCATCTTCGTTGTTTTTTGCGCCCTCTCTGTTCCGATTGGTGATCGCTACTGCGTTTGGTTTGGCCGCTTCCACAACGTCACAACGCAGTTACGACCACCAATCGGAGCAGAGGGGGCGCGGAAAAAGCAATGTAGATGCACGCCTTATGTTACTAATCAAAATTTGAATCGTGCTATGTGACAGGGTCCCAGCGACCGCCGTATTGTTGGTGTGTCGTTGGGAAGATTGACTGTTTGACAGCTCACTAGCGACCCTGTAGCGACGTACCAGCGATCCTGACCAGGTCGTATCGTGGTCGGAATCGCTGGTACGTCGTTTAGTGAGATGGTAACCTTACAATGGAGGCCACAGCAGGGCGTTACAGTAGTCAAGGCTGGAGATGATGAGGGCATGCACTAGTGTTTTAGCAGAATCTTGGTTAAGGAATGTACGGATCCAGGAAATATTTTTGAACTGTTACATATCAGACAGATTAGATTTATTTTTTACTTTTTTTTTTTTCTTCAATTATTATCAACCTTGAAACAGCCAATTGAAGTGGAGGAGGCTTTCTCTTATTTTTTATTTATTTTATAACATTGTGCTCCTACACAAGGTCATAAAAGGCATTTGGGGGAAATTTCAATATTTTACGGGAGTCACCACATTTGAGCTATCTGGCCTATTAATATGGGAATACAGGTTATAGACTGCTGTAAGAAGTGATACCTGTATGTCTTAAATCAGATGCCTTCTTGTTGATAAATCATCTTTTAACCTTCTATGTAAATGAGCTACGCCAGACTATGGACAGGAAGTTGACCGGTAGATAGTGCTGGCTCCTCACTTCATTATCATATGTATCTGTCCCTGCGACGTTGGGTCCTTGTCAAGAAATCTTATCAAAAAGACTGACCCGCACATCCAACAGGTGTGAACAGGTGCTAGCTGAATATGCAATATAACTACAAAATACATACATCTGCACTCTAGAATTCTAAAAATGAATAAGGGAACTTTTGTATTGCATTACTGCTATAGGAATATTTGAAAACAGAGATACTTAGCTTATGTATGGCCATTGCATGTGAGCCCGGTCATCACGGCAAGGTATATCTCTGTATACCTGGACCCTAACTAAAATGCCTCTATCTGGTTTAAAAAACTACAAGTCTGAGCAGGAAGGATCCTTGTCAAGAAATCTGGCGCCTGCGCATTCTATTTCTTATCGTTTCTCCTTGTTTCGCCCTTCCATGACATCTTGTTCCTTCTGCGTAGGCGCCGGTGAGTGACTGGAACTTGTGTAGTGCAAGGATTCTGCATGCCGGAGAACACTGGGGTTGATAGAATCAGTGACTCCTCGGCACCTGTGCAGAAGCCAAACGAAGTCTATGACTATGAAATGCAGAACACTGAGGAGGAACAACGGGAGATGGAATGTGCAAGCGCCAGATTTTCTGACCAGGACCCAACGATACAATGACAGCGATGCTGAAGGGGCCGATATACAGTGCCTTGCGAAAGTATTCGGCTCCCTTGAATTTTTCAACCTTTTCCTACATTTTATGTTTCCAACATAAAGATAAAAATGTTAATGTTATGGTGAAGAATCAACAACAAGTGGGACACAATTGTGAAGTTGAACAAAATTTATTGGTTATTTTAAACTTTTTTAAAAAATAAATAACTGAAAATTGGGGCGTGCAATATTATCCGTCCTCTTTAAGTTAATACGTTGTAGCGCCACCTTTTGCTGCGATTACAGATGTAAGTCACTTGGGGTCTGTCTCTATCTGTTTTGCACATCGAGAGGCTGAAATTCTTGCCCATTCTTCCTTTGCAAACAGCTGGAGCTGAGTGAGGTTGGATGGAGAGCGTTTGTGAACAGCAGTTTTCAGCTCTTTCACAGATTCTCGATTGGATTCAGGTCTTGACCTTTGACTTGGCCTCTCTAACACCTGGATACCACTTAAATATTGTATTTCCCAGTGTAAAATGAAAATAATATACCCCCTTCTCCTCCGCTATTCAAGTGATATCTGCATTGGGGCTCACATGAGTTTGTTACTACGATATCGTAGCAGACGTCTGCTGCAGCTAATCGGTAAGATCAGCTGTTCTTCAGTCCTGTTGTGACCGCGCGCGCTCCCGCAATCACAACGAGATCTGAAGAAGCGAGGGCGCATGCGCCGCCCTCTCAGGCACAAGACAAGGTAATGGGGGCTTCAGAAACATGGTGCCAGAGATAAGCGCTATGCGCAGGCGCCAACTCCGACGCCATGTTACTAAATAGAAACATTTGCATAGAGCCAGAGAGAGGGAGGAACAGGCGGAGGGGGGGGGGTGGAATCCAGATGAATACCCGCCTGGAAATTATCAGCAGAGGTGCAACTGTCAGTCAAAAAGATGATGAATCTTTAAACTTCACAAACTTGGATTTCAAAGCCTAAACATCCGCGCTGCCCATTAATGGTATGTACACACTGTGCCTGATAGTGCCAGTACTGCACTAGCTTTACCTTATATACCAAAATCCTGATGTTTGGTTCCCTTTAAGTCATTGTCATCTGGTGGGAGTGCAGTTCATACAGTATATAAAAATATAAATCTGAAAACACACGTGTGACCAGAGCCTGATACCCGATGGCAGCCACACTGGTTTAAAGGGAACCTGACAGGTCCCCTATGCCCTGTAACCCACCAACATTTGTAGAATATTACAACATACCCAGCCTAACCAGCCCCGTAGTGTTCTTTACATCTAATCGCATATTTAAAAAAGTATAAACCCTGTTTTTAATATGCCAACTAGTCTTTTGACTAGTCAATGGGGCGTTTTATTTCCTCAGACTATTCGGCCCTCTTAACACCCTTGTGAGAGTGATAATATGATTTGCAAGAGCTGGTGTCTTTACCAGCTCTCTGCAACTTTCGCACATGCACGCGGCTTTCTTCACAACTTCATTGTTCCTCTGAAGCTGGGTGTATGCGTTTCCAGCTTCAGAGAAGTCCTGCGCATGTCCAAAAGTGAAGTAGACGGCACTTTCACTTCTGGACATGCGCAGTTGCTTCTCTAAAGCTGGAACGCATACACCCAGCTTCAGAGGCATGATGATGTTAGTGAAGAAAGTCATGCTCGTGTGAGATTTGCAGAGAGCTGAGTATGACGCCGACTCTTGCAAATCATGTTATCACGCCCACAGGGGTGTGATAACATGCAGAGAGGACTGACTAATCTGGAGAAGTGAAGGGACTGCAGTAATTATTCACCACTATGTTCCCTTCACTGGTTTTCTGCACACAGTGGTGGTCATTCTGTGCTTTTGGCCCTATTCATTTGAATAGCGCTGCACTGCAGCCCCCCTGCACAGAACAAGGGCATCATTTCCAATCTTCATTTCGGCAGTGCGGACAAGTTGCATGTGTAGTGGAGCAGAATATAAACTAGCAATCTACAATACTGTGGGAGATACAAATGGTCATGGCAGCTGGATCTCCACCGATCTTACACTTATCACCCCTCCTAAATGTGAAGTTTTCACATCAGAGGTTAAAAGGAACCTGTCACCAGATTTGGGGCCTATAAGCTGCAGCCACCACCAGTGGGCGCTTATATACCTCATTCCAGATTACTATATATAAGAGCCCAGGCCGCTATGTGTAACATAAAAAAACACCTTTATAATACTCACCTAGAGGGTGGTCCAGTCCAATGAGTGTCGCTGCTCTCCGGTCCGGTGCCTCTGCGGTGATCACCGTCCTTCTACCCAGCCCAGTATGGATGACGTGTCCTACATCATCCACGCAGGCCGGCATTACTGTCCTACACAGGCGCACATTGATCTGAACAGCTGAGGGCAGATCAAAGTACTGTAATGTGCATGCGCGAGGAAAGGTTAAAGATCGCCCGTGCATGTGCACTACAATACTTTGATCTGCCCTCAGCTGTGCTTGCTCAGGACCGCAATGCCAGCCTGTGTGGATGACATAAGACACGTCATCCACACTGGGCTGGGTAGAAGAAGGTCGGTGATCGCTGCAGAGCGGAGGTGCCGGACCGGAGTTCAGCGACACTCATCAGAGCAGACCGCCCCCTAGGTGAGTGTAATAAGTGTTTTTTACAATTTACAGAGCGGCCTGAGCTCTTATATACAGTATTCTGCAAAGCTGTATATAAGAACTCAGTGGTAGTGGCTGCAGCTTATAGGGGCCACATCTGGTGACAGGTGTCCTTTAATAGGGAAGTAAGAAAATAATAAGCAGCTTTAAAAAATTTTGCTTCAAGGGATTATGTCACCAGAAAGAGAACTATTGTTTAAGGGAACCTGTCAGTTTACCAACTGTTACTGTAGCGGAGTCCAGGCCAATTCCTTAATTCAATGACATTTTACCTTAAATTTAGCATACAAAACTAACTTTAAAGAGAACATTTCAGGTCTCCTTATTGTCCCCCACCGCTATGGTATGTGTGCTGAATTTTGTAATCTGATCAGGTGTTTCAGTGGACTTACAGGAGTTCTCCCACAAACAAAGTTGATTTTAATCAATAGATCTTAGAATAATAATAATTTCCACAATTGGATGTGTTTAAAAAAAATGTTCCTGTGCTGAGATAATCTTATATATGTGTCCCCGCGCTATGTACTGTGTAATGGCTGTGTCTGACCGTACAGGGACATGGTCTGATCACACCACATCTCCTGGGCCGGGGAGGACGTAAAAGAGTATACAGAATTTACAGCATGGGATCACAGATAATTATTTGAGTTAAAACATTTTTTTTTGTTAAATAGGCAGAGAAATGTTTTACCTCAGAAAAAGAATCTGCTATGATCCCGTGCTGTAATATCTGTTCACTCTCTTTTGAGTCCTCTCTGATGCCCGGGAGCTGTGGTATGATCAGACCATGTCCCTGTATGGTCAGACACGGCCAGGGGTGGGATTCAGCCAAACCGGTTGTTAAAATAGCAGCCAGTTCCCCGAACCGGCAAGAAACGGCTCCAGTGATTCGGTTCCCTGTATTCACTTGTATTAGTGTCTTTAAGACACTAACACAAATGAATCCCCGCACGCGCCGCACTTCTGACTTGGCATGAAGCGACACGCTGACGCTGCAGAGGTTACGACAGTGTGGTGAGGTTGCTCCTCCTGCTGCCGCCTGCTGGCGTCAGTGTGCCTGGAGAGTGCCGCGGAGGACAGAAGACAGAGGAGAGGCCGCCGGTGCTTGGAGCAGGTAAGCGCTCAGTAAGCCGAAGATGCAGGGAGTGGGAAGATTGGAACTTTGGGGAAAGGAGGCCGCATAAAGATGGGAACTATATGGGAAAAGGAGGCATATGGCACAGGATCTGCTGGGGAAAGAGGCCATGATGGGATGGGATCTGCAGGTGAAAGAGGCCATAATGGGATGGGATCTGCAGGTGAAAGAGGCCATAATGGGATGGGATCTGCAGGGGAAAGAGGCCATAATGGGATGGGATCTGCAGGGGAAAGAGGCCATGATGGGATCTGCAGGGGAAAGAAGCCAAGATGGGATCTGCAGGGGAAAGAAGCCAAGATGGGATCTGCTGGGGAAAGAGACCATGATAAGATCTGCTGGGGAAAGAGGCCATGATGGGATCTGCAGGGGAAAGAAGCCATAATGGGATGGGATCTGCAGGGGAAAGAGGCCATAATGGGATGGGATCTGCAGGGAAAAGAGACCATAATGGGATGGGATCTGCAGGTGAAAGAGGCCATAATGGGATGGGATCTGCAGGTGAAAGAGGCCATAATGGGATGGGATCTGCAGGTGAAAGAGGCCATAATGGGATGGGATCTGCAGGGGAAAGAGGCCATAATGGGATGGGATCTGCAGGGGAAAGAGGCCATGATGGGATCTGCAGGGGAAAAAAGCCATGATAGGATCTGCAGGGGAAAGAAGCCAAGATGGGATCTGCAGGGGAAAGAAGCCAAGATGGGATCTGCTGGGGAAAGAGACCATGATAAGATCTGCTGGGGAAAGAGGCCATGATGGGATCTGCAGGGGAAAGAAGCCATAATGGGATGGGATCTGCAGGGGAAAGAGGCCATAATGGGATGGGATCTGCAGGGAAAAGAGACCATAATGGGATGGGATCTGCAGGGGAAAGAGGCCATGATGGGATCTGCAGGGGAAAAAAGCCATGATGGGATCTGCAGGGGAAAGAAGCCAAGATGGGATCTGCAGGGGAAAGAAGCCAAGATGGGATCTGCAGGGGAAAGAAGCAAAGATGGGATCTGCTGGGGAAAGAGGCCATGATGAGATCTGCTGGGGAAAGAGGCCATGATGGGATCTGCAGGGGAAAGAAGCCATAATTGGATGGGATCTGCAGGGGAAAAAGGCCATGATGGGATCTGTAGGGGAAAAAAGCCATGATGAGATCTGCAGGGGAAAGAAGCCATGATGGGATCTGCAGGGGAAAGAAGCAAAGATGGGATCTGCACGGGAAAGAAGCCAAGATGGGATCTGCAGGGGAAAGAGGCCATAATGGGATGGCATCTGCAGGAGAAAGAGGCCATAATGGGATGGGATCTGCTGGGGAAAGAGGCCATGATGGGATCTGCAGGGGAAAGAAGCCAAGATGGGATCTGCAGGGGAAAGAGGCCATAATGGGATGAGATCTGCTGGGGAAAGAGGCCATAATGGAATGGGATCTTCAGGGGAAAGAAACCTCATGGGATGGGATATGTAGGGGGAAAGGAGCCACATGGGATGGGATCTGTGTGTCCATTCCAATTTTAGCAGGGCTCCTTTAGTAATAATTTTTAAAAAAACGTTTAATACAATATGACTGACAGTGATGGGAATAACTGGTACTGGACAGGAGAGTGAAGGTATAGGAGGGTAAGAAGGGGAAAGAGATTTTACTTTAAATTACTTGTATTTTTTGGTTGAGGAAAGTGCATCAAAATGGGTGTGGTCAGCGTCGGACTGGCTACCGGAGGAATCTCTAGTAATGCCAGGCCTGGATTCAGGTACCTGCATTGCACTCCGGAGCTCTCATCTGAGCTCCAGAGTGCAGCCAAGACTGTACCGCGAGCGCTGAGTGATTGATTCCCTGGCGCTTGCGATTCAGTTCATGACAGCTGCGGACAGGCCGGGCTGATCTCTGGAGTTCAGGTGAGAGCACTGGAGATCACCCCGGCCTGTCTGCAACTGACATGAACTGAACCGCAAGCGCCGGGGAATCAATCACTCGGCGCTCGTGATACAGTCTTGGCTGCACGCCGGAACTCAGGTGAGAGCTCCGGAGTGAAATGCAGGTATCTGAATCCAGGCCTGGCATTACTGGAGATTCCTCCGGTAGCCAGGCCCACGCTGGGTGTAGTTACAAAATGGGCGGGGTTTACAGAGAACCTGTTGTTAAAAATTTGAATCCCACCCCTGGACAGGCCATTACACAGTACACAGCAGGGACACATATATAACATTATCTCGGCACAGGAACATTTTTTTTAAATACATCCAATTGTAGAAATTATTAATATTCCAAGATATATTGATTAAAGTGAACTTTAAACTGAAGTTTATTCATGGGAAAACCTCTTTAAGGCTTCATATACATCATATAGATTAAATTAATGTTGACCAAACCTGCTGAGATTGACAGATTCAGCCAACCCAATCTGTAGATGTGGACACTGATAAGGATCCAGCATTTCCGATTTTGGACTGCTGAACATTTTGTTCTCTAGAGATAAGCTGCCACCAGAGATGTCTGACAGCAGTTCTCTGATCCAGAACATAGGAGCGTTCCTGTGTATGGCAGTGTATGGCGAGACGGCCATGTGATGTGTATGGAAGGGTTTTATTAACCCTGCAATCTTTGAAGTCTGTAGCTTTATCCAGCAGTGTTACATGCAGTGTGTCCACCCATATCCTGTCCACCACCATTAACTTGAGAACGGCGGCAGCTATAGGCATAGAAGCGGTGTCTAGGTATAGTAAAGTATCCATGCCCTACGCAATGAAACCACCTATAGCACCACCTGGTGGAAAACAACAGAGTTAGCATTTTTATCTCGAAAATGGAACGAGATAGAGAAAAAAAGTTAGTTAAAAAATTGTAGGGCATCATCTATTCAATACGAATTGACACCTTGCATGGTCCATGTTCACATATTCATGGTTTCCATACTTTAGCATTATCAGAGTGCAAACTGTTTTTTTGTATTTTATGTCATGTTCAGTTATGCACCTGTTCACACGTCAGGTCGAGGAGTGTAGTCAGTCTTTTTTGTCTATAAGGGTATGTGCGCACGTTGCTTTTTACCTGCTTTTTACCTGCTTTTTGCTGCTTTTTCTTCTGCGCTGTTTAATGCCAAAATGGATGTGTTCTTCTATTCAAGCAAAGTCTATGGGAATTTGGGTTTCTTGTTCACACTATGTTGTTCAAAATGCTGCCTTTTTGAGGCAGAACTTTGGTCAAAAACTCAGCTTTTCAAAGAAGCAACATGTCAATTGTTTTTGTCATTTGGGTTTTGCACTGCAAAGCTGAGTTTTTGACCAAAGTTCTGCCACAAAAAGGCAGCATTTTGAACAACAATAGTGTGAACAAGAAACCCAAATTCCCATAGACTTTGCTTGAATAGAAGAACACATCCATTTTGGCATTAAACAGCGCAGAAGAAAAAGCAGCAAAAAAGCAGGTAAAAAGCAACGTGCGCACATACCCTTAGTGCTTTTTAAGACACCACAGACAAATTTTTAATTTGTGCACATGACTGATTTTTCCATGATTTGTGATAAAAAAAAATCATGGAGAAAATACATGTGTGTAAATAGCTGTATAGACTTGTCAGTGTGCTCCAGTTTCTCCCCTTGCAATACCGATAGTTCTGCTTCACATAACTTGTCTGACCTGAGTAGTCTCGAAAGCTTGCTATATATTACCATCTTTTCAGTTAGCCATTAAAAGGTATGAACCACTGAAGACTTCAGTTCTTTTAAACAATTTTTTTTATCCGGTTTGTAGAACAGACAGTACACAGACAAGAGTAAATGTTGAGTTTATAAGGCCCTAGTGCTTAATATTCAGTGCCTTGCGAAAGTATTCGGCCCCCTTGAATTTTTCAACCTTTTCCCACATTTCAGGCTTGAAACATAAAGATAAAAATGTTAATGTTATGGTGACGAATCAACAACAAGTGGGACACAATTGTGAACTTCAACGAAATGTATTGCTTATTTTAAACTTTTTAAAAAATAACTGAAAATTGGGGCGTGCAGTATTATTCATCCCCTTTACTCTCAGTGCAGCAAACTCACTCCAGAAGTTCATGGAGGATCTCTGAATGATCCAATGTGGTCCTAAATGACTGATGATGATAAATATAAGCCACCTGTGTGTAATCAAGTCTCCGTGTAAATGCTTTTGCTCTGTGATAGTCTCAGTGTTCTGTTTAAAGCACAGAGAGCATCATGAACACCAAGGAACACAACAGGCAGGTCCATGATACTGTTGTGGAGAAGTTTAAAACCGTATTTGGTTACAAAAAGATTTCCAAAACTTTAACATCCCAAGGAGCACTGTGCAAGCGATCATATTGAAATGAAAAGAGTATCATACCACTGCAAATCTACCAAGACCCGGCCGTCAATCCAAACTTCATCTCAAATAAGGAGAAGACTAATCAGAGATGCAGCCAAGAGGCCCATGATCACTCTGGATGAACTGCAGAGATCTACAGCTGAGGTGGGAGAGTCTATCCATAGGACAACAATCAGTCGTACACCGTACAAATCTGGCCTTTATGGAAGAGTGGCAAGGAGAAAGCCATTTCTCAAAGATATCCATAAAAAGTGTTGTTTAAAGTTTGCCACAAGCCACCTGGGAGGCACCAAACATGTGGAAAAAGGTGCTCTGGTCAGATGAAACCAAAATCAAACTATTTGGGCACAATGCCAAGCGCTAGGTTTGACGTAAAAGCAACACAGCTCATCACCCTGAACACACCATCCCCACTGTCAAACGTGGTGGCAGTATCATGGTCTGGTCCTGCTTTTCTTCAGCAAGGACAGGGAAGATGGTTAAAATTGATGGGGAGATGGATGGAGCCAAATACAGGACCATTCTTGAAGAAAACCTGTTGGAGTCTGTAAAAGACCTGAGACTGGGACAGAGATTTGTCTTCCAACAAGACAATGATCCCAAACATAAAGCAAAATCTACAATGGAATGGTTGACAAATAAACGTATCCAGGTTTTAGAATGGCCAAGTCACAGCCCAGACCTGAACCAAATCGAGAATCTGTGGAAAGAGCTGAAAACTGCTGTTCACAAACGCTCTCCATCCAACCTCACTCAGCTCCAGCTGTTTGCAAAGGAAGAATGGGCAAGAATTTCAGCCTCTCGATGTGCAAAACTGATAGACACATACCCCAAGCGACTGCAGCTGTAATCGCAGCAAAAGGGGGCACCACAAAGTATTAACTTAAAGGGGACAAATAATATTGCACGCCCCAATTTTCAGTTATTTATTTTCTAAAAAAGTTGAAAATAAGCAATAAATTTTGTTCAACTTCACAATTGTGTCCCACTTGTTGTTGATTCTTCACCATAACATTAACATTTTTATCTTTATGTTTGAATCCTAAAATGTAGGAAAAAGGTTGAAAATTCAAGGGAGCCGAATACTTTCGCAACGCACTGTACCTCTGTAGGCTAGGAACATTTTTTTGATGATGCACATATCGCTATTAGAGATGGGCGAATAGTAGCTATTTGCGTTTAGATAATGCTTACCGAATACCGAGTACTATTCCAGTATTCGTTACGACAAGAACAATGCTCGGGTTCCCCATTGACTCACATTAGGTTCGTTACTCGTGACAAATACCGGAATAGTACTTCCTTACAAATAATCCGAACACAAATAGTTACTGTTCGCCCATCAGTAATCGCGAAGTTATCTAGATTTCATTATTTGCATTATTGGAAAAGGAGGGTGATTTGAACTTTAATGTTTCTTAAAGTTTTTTTGTTTTGTTTTTAATTTGTATTAGTCTCCTTAGGGAACCTGAACATGCAGTTGCTTGATTGCCAATATAATGCAAGTTCTCAGGTTGGACTTCATAGGTGTACAAACATGGAAGAGACAATGGGCAGCAAAAATTGTAAACTGTTGCAGTCCAGTTTACCTCCAATCGTAGCAGTTGTATAACTCAGCTGGCACATGCGCTTTATGGAGCTGGCTTAGCTCCTGATCCTGTTCCATACAGTAAGTGTGCACATCCACCTTAAATTTATGACGGAAGTTCTATATTTAGGGGGGCTTTACACGTTGCAACATCGCTACCGAAATATCGTCGGGGTCACGTCGTTAGTGATGCACATCCAGCGCCGGTAGAGATATCGCAACGTGTAAATCCTAGGTGCGACGATGAACATGCACAGACGCGTACAATATCGCTGATCTGTGTAACGTCGTTGATTTCCATCATGTCGGTTCCACTGCAGGTACAATGTTGTTTATCGTTCCTGCAGCTCCACACATCGCTGTGTGTAAACCCGCAGGAGCGACAAACATCTCCTTACCTGCGTCCCGACGGCAATGCGGAAGGGAGAAGGTGGGCGGGATGTTATGTCCCGCTTATCTCCGCCCCTCCGCTTCTATTGGCCGGCCGATTAGTGACGTCGCGGTGATGTCGCTGTGACGCCGAATGCACACACTCCCCCTCTTGAAAGAGGCATTGTTCAGCAGTCACAGCGTCATCGCCGAGCAGGTATGTGCGTGTGAAGCTGCCGTAGCGATACTGTTCGCTACGGCAGCAATCAACACATATCGCATGTGCGACGGGGGCGGGTGCTATCGCGCTGGACATCGCTAGCAATTGCTAGCGATGTCGCAACGTGTAAAGCCAGCCTTAGACACCATTCAGCACTAATTGAATTCAGTCTAATCGTGCTAAATATAAATGTTACTAAACTTAAACAAGGGGGGCAGATTTACCATTCAAACTTTGGCAGAATTGAGCATGCGCCATATTAGTAGTTATGTACACTGTTGGGGAGGCTGCATGGCCATAGGTGCACCTAAATTTTGCTGGCATAAAGTTAGATAAAAGTGTGCAAAAAATAAAATTTAGCATCCAGAGTGATACATTTGGCACATTTTCAGACCATCTAAGTTCACGTTAAGTTATAAGCAATATACAGTCATATGAAAACGTTTGGGCACCCCTATTAATGTTAACCTTTTTTCTTTATAACAATTTGGGTTTTTGCAACAGCTATTTCTGTTTCATATATCTAATAACTGATGGACTGAGTAATATTTCTGGATTGAAATGAGGTTTATTGTACTAACAGAAAATGTGCAATCCTCATTTAAACAAAATTTGACCGGTGCAAAAGTATGGGTACCCTTATCAATTTCTTGATTTGAACACTCCTAACTACTTTTTACTGACTTAGTCAATAAGAATCTACATTGGAGTGCCCAGTGTCAGGCAGCAGCCACCAAAGCAAATAGGGTGATGGGATGCATTAGAAGAGGTCTGGGGGCACGAGATGAAAACATCATTCTCCCTCTGTACAAATCACTCGTCAGACCACACTTGGAGTATTGTGTGCAATTTTGGGCGCCGGTGCTCAAGAAAGACATTACTGAACTTGAAAGGGTTCAGAGGCGGGCTACTAAAATAATAAATGGAGTGGGTGCATTACAATACACGGAAAGGTTATCAAAATTAGGTCTATTTACTCTAGAAAAGAGAGAGGGCCATATAGAGATCTCTCCCATGATCTGTTTGTACCAAGGACTATGACAAGAACAAGGGGGCATTCTCTTCGATTGGAGGAAAGAAAATTCCTACATCAGCATAGAAGAGGGTTCTTCACAGTAAGAGCAGTGAGGCTCTGGAACTCTCTTCCTGAGGAAGTGGTGATGGGAAACTCACTGAATGAATTTAAGAGAGGAATGGATGCTTTTCTTGATAGCAAAAGTATAGAAAGTTATAAATAGCATAATCTTACAGGTAGATAGAAGAGCGACCAAGATTATTAGAGGAATGGGTGGGCTGCAACACCAAGACAGGTTATTAAACTTGGGGTTATTTAGTTTGGAAAAACAAAGGCTTAGGGGGGTCTAATCACAATGTATAAACATATGAGGGGACAGTACAGAGACCTTTCCAAAGATCTCTTTACACCTAGGCCTGCGACTGGAACACGGGAGCATCCGCTACGTCTTGAGGAAGAAGGTTTAATCATAATCACAGACGAGGATTCTTTACTGTACAAGCAGTGAGACTATGGACCTCTCTGCCGCATGGTGTTGTAATGAGTGATTCACTACTAACATTTAAGCAGAGCCTGGATGCCTTTCTTGAAAAATATAATTTTACCAGTTATGTATATTAGATTTTATGACAGGGTGTTGATCCAGGGAACTAGTCTGATTGCCGTATGTGGAGTCGAGAAGGAATTTTTTTCCCCATTGGAGCTTATTTGACACATTGGTTTTTTTTGCCTTCCTCTGGATCAACATGTTAGGCTACGGGTTGAACTAGATGGACTTAGAGTCTCCCTTCAACCTTAAAAACTATGAAACTATAAAACTACTGAAGCACTAAATTGGTTTTGTAACCTCATTGAGCGTTGAACTTCATAGGCAGGTGTATCCAATCATGAGAAAAGGTATTTAAGGTGGCCACTTGCAAGTTGTTCTCCTATTTGAATCTCCTATGAAGAGTGGTATCATGGGCTCCTCAAAACAACTCTCAAATGATCTGAAAACAAAGATTATTCAACATAGTTGTTCAGGGGAAGGATACAAAAAGTTATCTCAGAGATTTAAACTGTCAGTTTCCACTGTGAGGAACATAGTAAGGAAATGGAAGAACACAGGTACAGTTCTTGTTAAGCCCAGAAGTGGCAGGCCAAGAAAATTATCAGAAAGGCAGAGAAGAAGAATGGTGAGAACAGTCAAGGACACAGACCACCTCCAAAGACCTGCAGCTTCATCTTGCTGCAGATGGTGTCAATGTGCATCGGTCAACAATACAGCGCACTTTGCACAAGGAGAAGCTGTATGGGAGAGTGATGCGAAAGAAGCCGTTTCTGCAAGCACGCCACAAACAGAGTCGCCTGAGGTATGCAAAAGCACATTTGGACAAGCCAGTTACATTTTGGAAGAAGGTCCTGTGGACTGATGAAACAAAGATTGAGTTGTTTGGTCATACAAAAAGGCGTTATGCATGGAGGCAAAAAAACACGGCATTCCAAGAAAAGCACTTGCTACCCACAGTAAAATTTGGTGGAGGTTCCATCATGCTTTGGGGCTGTGTGGCCAATGCCGGCACCGGGAATCTTGTTAAAGTTGAGGGTCGCATGGATTCAACTCAGTATCAGCAGATTCTTGACAATAATGTGCAAGAATCAGTGACGAAGTTGAAGTTACGCAGGGGATGGATATTTCAGCAAGACAATGATCCAAAACACCGCTCCAAATCTACTCAGGAAATCATGCAGAGGAACAAGCACAATGTTCTGGAATGGCCATCCCAGTCCCCAGACCTGAATATCATTGAACATCTGTGGGATGATTTGAAGCGTGTTGTCCATGCTCGGCGACCATCAAACTTAACTGAATTGGAATTATTTTGTAAACAGGAATGGTCAAATTTACCTTCATCCAGGATCCAGGAACTCATTAAAAGCTACAGGAAGCGACTAGAGGCTGTTATTTTTGCAAAAGGAAGATCTACAAATTATTAATGTCACTTTTATGCTGAGGTGCCCATACTTTTGCACCGGTCAAATTTTGTTTAAATGCGGATTGCACATTTTCTGTTAGTACAATAAACCTCATTTTAATCCAGAAATATTACTCAGTCCATCAGTTATTAGATATATGAAACTGAAATAGCAAAAACCCAAATTGTTATAAAGAGTAAAGGTTAACATTAATAGGGGTGCCCAAACTTTTTCATATGACTGTATATACGCTACAATACAAACTGGTATAGCAATGACACATTGAGTAGGGATTCCTTCAATAACTACAAGACATCTACTACATGAATGTCACACTTTAAGTTGGATGCCACTGGCAATAGGGAGTGGTAACTAGGAACGGATTGATGGATGAGATAACTACCTAAGCAAACCGGTATTTCAGAACAAATGGATAGCATGGCATGGGTATTTTAATTCTGTCCTGTACATTTGCATGTCCATTCATGCTAATGGATTCGTTTTTAACCCCTCTTGAGGCATACTGACCTTTCCTGTAAGCCCTTTAGCTATGTTTCCAACTAACTTCTTTGGTTCTTGTATAGTATGTTTTGAGCTTTTACTGAGAACTGTGATCTGTAATATTTTATTATTTTAATATTCTTCAGCATTAAATCATCACTGAGGGCCATAAATGAAATCTATAATTCTACTTTTTTTATTGGTCCTTATAAAGGTGATTTATGTGATTTATACTATGGTCACACACTCAAACTAAGAATCCAGGTGAAGTCACTTTCACCGTAGTTCACTGTGCCAGTTTTACTATAGTCCCTGGATTTAAAGAAACTATACACTTCTGGATAACCTTTTATCTATAGCCCAAAAGTCTGCATAAAGTAAAAAAAAAAACAAAAGCTTGATTTACAACCACTGTTTTGTCTGTCTCCTGTATTTTGACATTATGGTGGCTCGGTGGTTAGTGCTGTTGCTTTGCAGTTCTATGGTCCTGGGTTCAAGTCCCACTAAGGACAGTAAGGAGTTTCCATGTTTTCCCAGTGTCTGTGTTGGTGTTCACCAGTTTCGTCAAACACTCAAGACATACTAGGGGTAGTGATGCGCGAATAGTAACTATTCATGTTCAGATAATGCTTACTGAATACCGAGTACTATTCCAGTGTTCATCACGACAATAAAAATGCTCGGGTTCCCCATTGACTTGCATTAGGTTTGTTATTCGTGATGAATACCAGAATAGTACTTTGTGATAGGTTACGAAAAATCTGAACCCAAATAGTTACTATTTGCCCATCACTAACTAGGGGATTTGACTGTCAGGCCCAATGGGGACATAGATGATAATCTCTGTATAGCACTGTGGAATATGATGACGCTATATAAGCAAAGCATAATAATAAAATGTCACGTGGTTAATGATGGGCAGCAGATCCACTCAGACAAAAAAATGTAATGGCTCCAGTCAATCCCCAACCCCTGATTAGGTCCAGCAGTCACATGACATTGGTTATGTCAGGAGACTTGTGCCAGATGCAGGGCACCAATTCAGGTGGTTAGTATAGAACAGGGGTCGGGAACCTATGGCTCGCGAGCCAGATGTGGTTCCCTGATGGCTGCATCTGGCTCACAGACATATTTTAATAAAAAAAATACCTTATTTTCTGGTTTGTAAGACGCACTTTTTTCCCCCCAAACCTAGGAGGAAAATGGGGGTGCGTCTTACAAACCGCATATGACTTACCGGGGTGGCAGTGGTGTCATTAGGTTAGTGATACTGCGGGCTTGTGGGGTGTCGCGGTGGCGAACACCATTGATCTGCCGGCAGACTGAGGGCTGCTTTAAATCTCCCGCAGTTGACGAGATCGACTTTAACAAAATGGCCGCGGAAGCAGCGCATGCACAGATAGGACTCCGCTGCCATTTTCTTGACGTCCATCGGGTTGATCTGCGCATGCTCCGCAGTCATTTTCTTGAAGTTGACCTCGTCATCTGCAGGAGATTCAATGCAACAAGTCGGCAGATCAATGGCGCCTGCCACCGTGATACCCCAAGAGCCCGCAGCAGTATCGCCGACCCTCCGCACACTGACCCTCTTGAGCTGCGACACTCCCTCCTCAGTGCCTGCAGCATCGCCTACCCTGCCTCCTGGGACCTTCTGAGCCGCTCCACCACCGCCGCTCCCCCTGGTGAGTATGGCTCTCACGGAATTACGGTTTTATAATCTGTGGCGTACATGGCTCTCAGCCAAAATAATTTCCGACCCCTGGTATAGAATTTATTTTGCTTAATGCAGCACCCTGGAGCCATTTATAGTAAGTTGTCTTGTAATGGACAATCCCTTTAACCGAAAGGATGGGAGTAAATCTGGCAAAATGTAATATGGGGAAAATTAACAAATTGTGACTGTTTAGCTAAAATCACCTTTGCAAGGAGCAGTAGTAAAGGTAGAATTCTAAGTTTTTGTTACAGCCAGGAGATCAGTATAGGTGTTTTTTTTACATATACACCACACTGGGACCATTGATGAGGTCTTGTCCAGTAGCGGACAACCTTTTTGAAGGTTTATACATCTTTACAAGCAATTTTTTCGAGAGCTGTAAAAACTAAACATCAGGCAAATTTAAATCATAAAGTTGCTTCAGTTTAGATAAATAGATCAGAAGAAAATCAGTTGCATTAAAGGGAACCTGTCATCAGAAATTTGGCTTTCAACCTAAATGTTTCCCCCTCTGCAGCTCCTGGGCTGCATTCTAGTAAGGTTTCTATACTTTTTGTGCCCCCTTTTAAACCAAAATAAATACTTTATAAAGTTGTACCTTTTGATATGAAAATCTTGTAAATTCTCCATGGGGGCGGGCCGTCTGGTGTCCGTTGCTGTCCCTTACGCCGTCCCCCCACACTCCAAATCATCCCTCAGGACGCCGCCCACTGCACCTGAGGTCCCGTGCACGCCAGGACACCTGGTGACGTGGTCGCAGGCACAAGAGTATAGGCGGCGCTGTGATTGCATCGCAAGTGCCCGCCCATACTCTCGTGCCCGCCCATACTATCGTGGCCGCGCTCTCCCCTCTGTACGTCGTTCAGATCCTTTCCGCTTCTCCTGTGCTGTGCTTCTCCGCTCCTCCCATCTATTTCCTGCTGTAGGGTACGATGGGAAGGAGGTGACGTCTGGTCATTTGGCTGGCGCAGAACGCTGGAGGAAGAGGGGAAAGTGCGGTCACGAGGTTATGGGCGGCACTTGCTGATGACACTCACAGCACCGTCCATAACCTCGTGCCTGCGCAAAACGTCACCAGCGGTCATACATGCACGCAGTGCACAGTCCAGCTACAGTCCCACAGCGCATGCGCGGGACTTCGGGCACCCAGGGGCGGCGTCCTGAGGTTTGAAATTCAGTGTTCGGGGGCGGTGTAAATCGGCAGGAGGACAGTAACGGACACCAGGCAGCCCGCCCCATTTACGAAATTTACATACGAAAAGGTACAACTTTATAAAGTGTTTATTTTAGTATAAAAGGGGCCAGAAAAACTAGAGGAACCTTGCTAGAATGCAGCCCAGGAGCTGCAGAGGGGGAAACTTTTAGGTTTATAGCTAAATTTCTGATGACAGGTTCCCTTTAAGGTATATGGCTTGAAATTCTTATTTTCTGATACTGTACTGGTCTATTTATCATAGAACTAAATAAGATTCCAAATTTAAATGTAAAATGCAAATCTTATGATGGTAGAAAAAAAAAAAAAAAAGTGCAGTTACCGGTATGGGATACTGCCCTGTCTGATCCAATATTTTGGATGTTTCTTGATGGTGGTAACTCAAGGAGGGAATGTGAAAGGAAAAAGGGAAATTGCTTCCTTGAGCAAGATATTCAGTCTTTGATGTGAGGGTCATGAGCACCAAGATCAGTTACAGATGCCAATGAGTGAGCTGTCACCTTCAACCTTCAGAACCTTTTTTGTAGCTTCAGCTGCTCCTCCTCTTTCTCAGTTGAAAATACTCTAAATTCAGGGCTGGTTATCATTATCACACTTGCTCAGCTGTATTCCAAACTCCCATTAAAGTTGTGTTTGTGGGGGGTGGGTACACATTTTATTAAGGTGTAAAATTACATCCAAAGATCAGTACTGGCGCAGTGATTGCTCAGCCAGCAGCTACTTTGTCATTTTGGTCGCTACCTACGCAAAGCTCAGCAGCTGATAACAAACTTGACGTCTGTGTTCTGCATAGGCATCAAATGAGATGACCGATGCAGGTAATTAATAAAAGCTACATTGTATAATGTGAAGTGCACTGTGCTCTCTGCAGTTCTTTATTTCTTTTTTCACTTATAATTTAGTTAGATGAAAGATAGATCTGTTGTGGGAAGCTGTCCCAATTTACGAAAAGCAGTGTCCTCTGTAAAAACAACAAAAAACATTTTTATATATATATATATATATATATATATATATATATATATACACAGTAGAACCTTGGTAAACGAGAACAATCCGTTCTGGGACTGCGCTTGTTAACCAAGTTACTCGTTCAGCAGAGCAAGATTTCCCATAGGAAATCATTACAATGCTGACAATTCGTTCCACAACTTGTTAAATGTCCCATCCTGGTCCCCTATTGTGTCATTCCACACACGCACAAACACACACGCACACCTTACCTTCCGTTTCATCGACGGCCTCATGGTCCTTTTAGTTCGCCGGTACAGGATGTGTATCGGGTAACCGTCGCGACCGATGCCGGAACTTCCGCTGCCAGAGCGCTAACGTCAAAGGCAGGAGCCGCTTGCCTCTGATTGGTCAGCGAGCTGCCTTTGAGTAGCGGCTGACAGCAGAAGTTCCTCCCTCGTTGCGATGATTACCCGATACACATCCTGTACCGGCGAACTACAAGAACCGTGAGGCAGGCAATGGAACGGAAGGTAAGGTGAGCATAATATGTGTGTGTTTGTGTGTGTGTTTGTGCCGTCTGTAAGACCGGGTCACAACGCGGTGGATGTTAAGAACCGGAAGTGCGATGAGTATTTTGCTTGTACGGCAAAGCATTCTCGTAAAGTGAGTTACAAATTTACAGCAAGCTTTGCTCGTTAAGCGGAATACTTGCTAACTGGGTTACTCGTTAACCGAGGTTCCACTATATATATATATATATATATATTACTACTGTAATGAACTGTATGTGTTTTACAAAGATTTTCCAGTAAGATAAATACATTAAAAAAATACTGAAAAATGGATACAAACATAAAAGTAAAAATCTAAAATATAAAGTTGAGTGTATTTGTGTATGTCTGCTAAAGGAATCCGCACCATCGAATTAGTAATCCTGACATTTTGCCCATTCGACTTAGGAAATGTCATAGACTATGTTTGAGGGGAAATTTTAACCCCGGGCTTTACAGTTATTCGCCAAAAAAAGACACTTATTTACTGTTTGGATATGCGAGGTAATATATTGGCTATTTTGACAGTTAACCTTGATATTTATCAGGTGGCCTATAGCAACTAATCACAGCTCTGCTTGTATTTTGCAACAAAAGACATTATTAGTATGACAGCTTATGTGTGAATTAATATGATTTCGATAGTAGGAGGAGGGAAAGTGGGATAGAGAGAGACAGAAAAAGAGGGAGAGTGGGACAGAGAGAGTGGGAGTGAGAGAGAGTAGTAGGAGAGAGAGGGAGAGACTCAAGGGCAATTTCCACGCAGCGATATCGCTAGCGAGCGTACCTGCCCCCGTCGGTTGTGCGTCACGGGCAAATCGCTGCCTGTGGCGCACAACATCGCTTACACCCATCACACGGACTTACCTTCCCTGCGACGTCGCTGTTGCCGACGAACCGCCTACTTTCTAAGGGGGCTGTTCGTGCGGCGTCACTAAGCGGCCGCCCAATAGAAGCGGAGGGGCGGAGATGAGCAGGACGAACATCCCACCCACCTCTTTCCTTCCTCATTGCGGGCGGCCACAGGTAAGGTGATGTTCCTCATTCCTGCGGTGTCACACGTAGCGATGTGTGCTGCCGCAAGAACGACGAACAACCTGCGTCCTGCAACAGCAACGATAATCGGGAAAGGAACGACGTGTCAACGATTAGGTAAGTAATTTTCATCGTTAACGGTCGTTCTTGCGTTTCACACGCAACGACGTCGCTAACGTGGCCGGATGTGCGTCACGAATTCCCTGCCCCCCCCAACGACATCTCGTTAGCGATGTCGTTGCGTGTAAAGCAGCCTTTAGTTACTATCCCGGACAATGCCAGGTACTACAGCTCGTAATATATATATATATATATATATATATATATATATATATATATATATATATATATACTAGAAGGTGGCCCGATTCTAACGCATTGGGTATTCTAGAATTTACGTATTGTGTAGTTAATGTATGATTTTTGTTATATATATAGATATTGTTGTGTGTAGTTGCCAAGTGTTTGTGTAGGGTGCTGTAAATGTTCTGGGTGTTGTCTGGGTGTTGTGGGGGGGTGTGAGAGCGGTGTTTGTGTGTTGCGTTGTGTGTGTTGCGTTGTTTGTGGAGCGCTGTGTGTCTGCAGCATTATGTGTGTGTGGTGCTGTGTGTGTTGCGCGGTTTGTGTGGGTGTGGCTGTGGGGTGCGTGTGTGTGTTTTGGGGAGGTATGTTTTGTGCAATGTGTGTGTGTTGCGCGGTATGTGCGTGTTTGTGTGTTGGGTGTTGTGTGTGTGCGGCGTTGTCTGTGTGGGTGTCTGTGTAGTGCGGTGTTTGTGGTTCCCAGTGTGTGTGTGGTGTGTTGTGCGGTGCGCGTGTGGCGGTGTGTGTGTGTTTTGGGGGAAGATGTGCACCCCCATTGTGCTCCATCCCCCATGCTGCGCACCCCCCACGTGCGCCATCCCCCATGCTGTGCACCCCCTATTGTGCTCCATCCCCCATGCTGCGCACCCCCCATCGTGCTCCATCCCCCATGCTGCGCAGCCCCCATCGTGCTCCATCCGACATGCTGCACACCTCCCATCGTGCTCCATCCCCCATGCTGCGCACCCCCATCGTTCTCCATCCCCCATGCTGCACACCCCCATCGTGCTCCATCCTCCATGCTGTGCACCCCCCATCGTGCTCCATCCCCTATGCTGCGCACCCCCCATCCTGCTCCATCCGCCATGCTGCGCACCCCCCATCGTGCTCCATCCCCCATGCTGCGCACTCCCATCGTGCTCCATCCCCCATGCTGCGCACCCCCCATCGTGCTCCATCCCCCATGCTGCGCACCCCCCATCGTGCTCCATCCCCCATGCTGCGCACCCCCCATCGTGCTCCATCCCCATGCTGCACACCCCCATCGTGCTCCATCCCCCATGCTGCGCACCCCCCATCGTGCTCCATCCCCCATGCTGCGCACCCCCCATTGTGCTCCATCCCCCATGCTGCGCACCCCCCATCGTGCTCCATCCCCCATGTTGCGCACCCCCTATTGTGCTCCATCCCCCATGCTGCGCACCCCCCATCGTGCTCCATCCCCCATGCTGCGCACCCCCCATCGTGCTCCATCCTCCATGCTGCGCACCCCCCCAACGTGCTCCATCCCCCATGCTGCGCACCCCCCATCGTGCTCCATCCCCCATGCTGCGCACCCCCCATCGTGCTCCATCCCCCATGCTGCGCACCCCCTATTGTGCTCCATCCCCTATGCTGCGCACCCCCCATCGTGCTCCATCTGCCATGCTGCACACTCCCCATCGTGCTCCATCCCCCATGCTGCGCACCCCCCATCGTGCTCCATCTCCCATGCTGCGCACCCCCATCGTGCTCCATCTCCCATGCTGCACACCCCCCATCATGCTCCATCTCCCATGCTGAGCACCCCCCATCGTACTCCATCCTCCATGTTGCGCACCCCCCCATCGTGCTCCATCTTCCATGCTGCACACCCCCCATCGTGCTCCATCCCCCATGCTATAATAGTCCTCCTATTATACTCAGAGAGGAGTATAATAGGAGGACTATAATGGGAGGAGTGGTCCTGGGGAAAGAGGAGTATAATGGGAGAAGTAGCTCTGGGGGGGAGGTGTATAGGTGCCCAACGTGTGCTGGGGCGGGGCCGAGCGGGCTAACGTGTGCCAGGGGTGGGGCCGAGCGGGCCACCGGGGGCGGGGCCAAGCGGGTCGCCGGGTGTGGGGCCGAGCGGGCCAACGTGTGCTGGGGGCGGGATCGAGCGGGCCAACGTGTGCCGGGGGCGGGGCCAAGCGGGCCGCCGGGGCCGGGGCTGAGCGTGCCAATGTGTGCCGGGGGCGGTGGCCGAGCAGGCGAGGCGTCAGCGTATGCCGGCTCCCTGCACATGTGTACCGGGAGCCGGTGTACGCTGGTAACCATGATACACATCGGGTAACTAAGGGAAGCGCTTCCTATACTTACCCGATGTGTATCATGGTTACCAGCGTACACCGGCTCCGTCATGATCCCAGCATCGCAAGGTTATGTCTGGGCTGGGTTGCCGTTGTGGACTCCTGGGAGTGCACTGCAGCAGTCACCTGGGAGTCGGGGCTTCGTTTGAATTCGGGGGAAGGGGCGTGGCCGAGCGGGCGATGCGTGCGGAGGGCCGGGGCGAGCTGCCAATCCATGCGGGGGGCGGGGCCAGGCCGAGGCGAGCGGCCGATCCGTGGGGGGGCGTGGCCAGGCCGAGCACAGCGGCCAATCCGACAGTTGTCACTGTAACGACACTGTCACTGTATTGACACAATTTTGGAGCAAGACAGACAGACAGACAGAATAAGGCAATTATATATATAGATATATATATATATAGTATATAAAAAACAATATGCAACTTAAAAATTTGCAGCTTTGATGAAAAAGGTTATTTATGCAACAATGTCCTTTTGCTTTTCATTTTTGTCAAAAGTGATCCCAACTTTGCAAGAGGAAGAGGTGAGGCCACCCACCACTCGACAGATTTACTATAAAGTAACACTGTTTTCTGAGACATCCAAATAGTCCGAAGATGTGCTTTTCACCTCAAATGTTTTCATTGATTTTTCTAAGATCGTGAAAATGGACAACATATCTAAATTATATTAAATACATATTCAGTAAATTGTTTGTAGGATATCTGTACTTTGTTGAGAAAGAAAAAAGAATGTATATTTCTTTGTCGACTGTTGAAGGCCCAGTTATTCTAGTTCAGGTAGTAAAAACTCTTATGAGAAAAATGCACATCCATTGTCTTCCATTATTTTAGGATTAAAAGGCAGAGAAAAACAAAAAAGCAAAAAGATAAATAAAAAAAAACATGATAATAAGTGAGAAGAAAGGTTTGAACAATCATTAACCGCTTTTCTCTTTTGAAGTCCATAATTCACATTTTGCGATTATCCATGGTTTTAGACCCTCTATTCTACTGGATGAATATCCGTGATTACCAATTTCTTCTGATTTGACATGTTCTTGTCTACCTTGTTAACCTATATTATTGTTGTTAAATAAAAAAGTGATATTTTAATACACAAAAATAAACATTTTGTTGTACGTCGTCGTTTTGCATATGGGGATTTACTCCAATACGTGGGTTGTTTTTTTTTTTGCAGATATACGGAGGAAACAGATCATGGAAGGCTTTATAGGTTAATATAGCATCCAATTTTCTATAAACTTTTGCTCAATTTCAAGGATTTTTTAGGATTTTAGTCAGTGGTATGAGTAACTAGGTGATAAAAATTATCATTTTCATATGTACTGTAGATTGAAACATAGTCCTTAACTGAAACAGAAACAGCTGTGTGAGAGGGCAAACTCTGCTACAAAGGTGAGGTTATGGAAAACAGTTTCATGTCACTGGTCATACACTATGGCAATACTGAGAACAGCAACAATACACAAGGTAGTTATACTGCATCAGCAAGTTCTCTCCCAGGCAAATATTTCAAAGCAGACTAGGCTCCATGATGTGCTGTTCGGGTTCTTTTGAAGGAGTACTAAAAAATTGGCTATTTTGAGGACCATAGATAAAGTGATCGGCCAAGGAGATAGTGCGGCAGATGAAATACATATCATAGTTACTTTCCTTCAAAATGAAGAACAAGGAGTCCTGGAAGGGATGATACGGCCCCTCTGAGCCCTGATCTCAACCTCATTGAGAGTACAGTATATGTAATTAAGTGAAGACACAGACATTCTTACACAAACCTCATACACAGAGGATCTTTGATTAGTTCTCCATGATGTTTGAAACAACCTCCCTTCCACATTTCTTCAAAAACTGTGCACAAGTGTACCTAGAAGAATTGATGCTGATTTGAAAAGAAATGCCATTCACACCAAAAACTGTTTTGATTTAAATTTTTCTTTTATATATTCACTTTGTATTTTGTTAATTTGTAAAAATAAACTATTAACACTTCGATTTTTTACATTGCAGTATTTTTTTTGCACACCTTCCTAAAACCTTTGCACAGTGCTGTACATATATACAGTATTTTTCAGTTTATAAGACGCACCGGATTATAAAACGCACCCCAAATTTAGAGGGGAAAAAAAGGGGTCCGTCTTATACTCCGGTGGTGCCTTACTAGGGAAGGGGGGGGTCACAGGAGGCAGGGTGATGCTATGGGCAGTGCGGCAGGTGTCCCAGATGTTTGCTGCGGGCACGGTGTGGTAGGCAACATCCAGAAGCTGTCAGCGGTGCAGGCTTCAAAGAAATGGTGCCGGAGTTGGCACGTGCGCAGATTGAGCTATCTGCTCAATGACAAGCTGAGATCTCTTCCGCACACGCGCCACCTCTAGGCGCCATTTTTTTTAAGTCCACTGCAGGGAGATCAATGGGCCAAAGGTAGCCCGTGCGCAGAGGAAATCTTGAGCCAAGAGCTCCACCTGCGCATGCGCCGACTCTGCGCCATTATTTGAAGCCAACATTTTCAGGATGGTCCTTATCTCACCGCCAGCAGCCCCAGCACAGTGCCTGCAGCATCGCCCCTGCCTCCTGCTACCCCTCTCCACCACCTCCTGGTAAGCTACATTAGGAATATAAGACACACTCCTCATTTTTCTCCCACATTTTTGAAAGGAAAAGTGCGTTTTATAATCTGAAAAATCTGGTACATTTAAATCTGTATTCCTATTTGGACTATGCTCTCTTTTTACAAAAGTCACTTAAAGCAGTGGCGGATACAGATAGAAAAGGGCCCCTGTGCAAGAACAGTGTATGGGCCCTTTGCAGTACAATGGTTTTGTCTATGAGAGTAGCTATGTGCTGATTTGGAGGTGGTAGTGGCCCCCTTACCTCATGGGCTCCTGGGCAGCTGCACCAGTGTGTGTGTCACACTATAAAGTGTAATAATAATTACAATAATAATAATTAAACAGCAAGGGAACGATTCATCAAAGCTCTGGCATAATAGCTTTGAAAAGTTCCAAAATGTTTGCACAACACAGCGTTGCACCAAAGTTTAGCAAATTTTGGCATCTACAGTTTGAAGCATTGCGCCAAAATTTACGGAGCTGGGAACAGGTCATAACTTGCCCATCTGTTCAGTTCATTAAAGCACCACCATTGTGTGTATGCGCGCGTGTGTGTGTGCGCGTGTGCAGTGTGACAGAGTTTTGGTTTTTCCCTGTCTGTCTTTATCTGTGGTTTTCAACACATTCCTGTCCCATCCTTCCCTGGGGAGGAGGGGAAATCAGATCAGGACTAGTCAGGAGCATGGCCAGGAAGAAGAGTCAGGACTCTCCACCATTAGGAGTATCCCTGAGGTTTAAGATACCATAAGGCTTCCTAGTTTGAGGGTCAGCTTAGGAACCCCAGTTTCCTGCTATCCCGTAGTCATTGTACTTATATAGCGCCATCATATTCTACAACGCTTTAAAGACATCCTCATCACTGTCGCCATTGGGGCTCTGTTACGTCACCGCCGGAGTCTGCTCCAGCGACTTCTGCTCCGATCGCCAGGCGACGCCGTGTTCTTGCCGTGGATGGTGCTGGTGATGGGGAGAGGAGTCGATGCCAGCGGTGGGCGCAGGCTCCGATCATCCACTGGGCTGGGTTAGCTTGGGATCTGCAGTACCGCTGGCTGACTGTGGGTGGCATATGTCTTCCAGCTGAAGTTGCCAGCGTTCTTATTCCCCCTCCTGTCACATGACCACTGCCAGAGATAGTTCTGATTTTCCTGGCTCCTGTTACGTCCTATTCTGTTTGGTGATTCCTGTGTGTTGACTTCTGCGTGTTTTCTGACTACCCTCCTGCCTACTGTTTTTGTACGTCACTGCCCGATCCGGATTTGACCTCTGCTACGTTTGCTGACTACGTCATTGCCTGCCGATTCTGTCCCTGTTCTGCAATTCCTGGTTTGACCCTGCCTGACAACTACTCTCATCGGACTGCAGCCTTCCACAGGTAGTGATCTCCAGTTCCCTGTGTAATTCCAAATCACTGTACAGAGGTTAAAGGGTTTCAGGGTTCTGGTGGTCCTGCTTGGTGAGTGGCTTCCCTCTAGCCTCCCCTTTACAGCCCATCTGAGTCTGTGGATCCAGGCAGGCGTTACAGGCTCACAATCCAAATTCTCGATCAGTTTATCTTTGGAGTGTGGGAGAAAACCGGAGAACCCAGAGGAAGCCCACACAAAGACTGAGAGAACATACAAACTCCTTGCAGATGTCGTTCTTGGTGGGCACAGAAGCCAGGACCAGTGCTAATTACTGAGCCACCATGCTGCCCATGCCAGTTTGCTCAATAATGGACAAACCCTTTTAGTACAAAATAATTCTAGTTGTTTACACATTATATCCATTATAGTTGGAAAAACATAGTCATACAAATAACCCATCGGGTGCACATTTTCAGCTTACGTTAAGGTGTACTATGACAGTGATGTGACGGTTGAGCAGGAGAATGATTAAGGTTGTACTTCCTCCTTCGATGCAGATTCTTACCCCACCCTCTCTGTACATAGTACACTCCGTTCCAGTTAAGGTTGGAAGGACTTTGTAAAGGCTCAGCACATAAGTGACATATTCACAGTGCAAAGGCCTTCAGAATACTGTGTGTTTGGTTTTGACCAGAAGAAATATTGATGTTATCAAACAGAAGTCTCTCTTCACATCACATTAGAGGCCTCTGTTAGATATATACGGTGTTTCAGAAATACTGCTAACATAATCCTCCAACCGAGGCGCTGCAGTAAACCATTACAAACACATAGTGGAGGGCCTCAGAAAACCTTTTTATTTTTAAGGAGTGGGACTAGGAAAGCCTATGCACTTCTTCCAAGGGCTGAAAAAAATTTACCCCTAGGTGGTATACACTACCGTTCAAAAGTTTGAGATCCTCCAGACAATTTTGTCTTTTCCTTGAAAAATCTTACTTTTATTTATCAAATGATTTGCATAATGAATAGAAAATATCGTCCAGACAGTGACGAGGTTAGAAATGATTTTTACTTGTAATAATAATTTTCTCCTTCAGACTTTGCTTTAGTCACAGAACGCTCCTTTGCAGCAATTCCAGCTTTGCAGACCTTTGGCGTTCTAGCTGTTAATTTGCGGAGGTAATCTGGAGATATTTCCCCCCATGCTTCCCCCCTCCCACAAGTTGCATTGGCTTGATGGGCACTTTTTGCGTACCATACGGTCAAGCTGCTCCCACAATAGGGTTGAGATCTGGTGACTGGGCTGGCCACTCCATTACAGACAGAATACCAGCTGCCTGCTTCTTCCATAAATAGTTCATGCATAATTTGGAGGTGTGCTTTGGGTCATTATCCTGTTGTATGATGGAATTGGCTCCAATCAAGCGGTGTCCACAGGGTATGGGATGGTGTTGGAAAATGGAGTGATAGCCTTTCTTATTCAAAATCCCTCTACCTTGTACAAATCTCCCACTTTACCAGCACCAAAGCAACCCCAGACCATCACATTACCTCCACCATGCTTGACAGATGGCATCAGGCACTCTTCCAGCATATTTCAGTTGTTCTGCGTCTCACAAATGTTCTTCTGTGTGATCCAAACACCTCAAACTTCGATTCATCTGTCCATAACACTTTTTTACAATCTTCCTCTGTCCAATGTCTGTGTTCTTTTGACCATATTAATTTTTTCTTTTTATTAACCAGTCTCAGATATGGCGCCTTGTTTGCCACTCTGCCCTGAAGGCCAACATCCCGGAGTTACCTTTTCACTGCAGATGTTGACACTGACATTTTGTGGGTACTATTTAATGAAGTTGCCAGTTGAGGACCTGTGAGGTGTCGATTTCTCAAACTAGAGACTCTAATGTACTTGTCTTGTTGCTCAGTTGTGCAGCACGGCCTCCTCTTCTCTTTTTAATCTGGTTAGAGCCTGTTTGTGCTCTCCTCTGAAGGGAGTAGTACACACCATTGTAGGAAATCTTCAGTTTCTTGGCAATTTCTCGCATGGAATATCCTTCATTTCTAAGAACAAGAATAGACTGTCGAGTTTCACATGAAAGTTCTCTTTTTCTGGCCATTTTGAAAGTTTAATGGAACCAACAAGTGTAATGCTCCAGATTCTCAACTAGCTCAAAGGAAGATCAGTTTTATAGCTTCTCTAATCAGTAAAACTGTTTTCAGCTGTGCTAACATACTTGCACAAGGGTTGTCAAGGGATTTCTAAACCTCCATTAGCCTTCTAACACAGTTAGCAAACACAATGTACCATTAGAACACTGGAGTGGTGGTTGTTGGAAATGGGTCTCTATACACCTATGTAGATATTGCATTCAAAACAAGACATTTGAAGCTAGAATAGTAATTTACTACATTAACAATGTATAGAGTGTATTTCTGTTTAATTTAATGTTAGCTTCATTAAAAAAAAAAAGTGCTTTTCTTTCAAAAATAAGAAAATATCTAAGTGACCCCAAACTTTTGAACGGTAGTGTACATCTGAACAATGACAAGCAAAAGGATAACAATGTTTGTTGACTTTTAGGCTTCATATTTCATCATTCACCACAGCTATGAGCATGAGACATCGTTCATTTGATAGACAATCATCTTGGCTATCTCATACATACATTTGACTTGCAACTATTTAGAATATTTTTAGTTATGCCGATTGTTGTCATGTCACTGCATTGTTACTAGTGTTTGAAAAATCTTTTTCTTCCTGTATACTACAAATTACAACCTGTTCTCACATTCCCTAATATCTCAGTATGTTATTAGGTTGATTCCTAAGCAAAAGTCACTGATTCAAATCAAGGAACAGCCATGAAGAAGATTTCCCCCAAGAAAGGAGGAACAGAGTCATCCAGCTCATCGATAGCAGTCTCTCGGACAAGAAAATTGCAAAACTGTATCATGTGAGTGCTATGATAGTTGAAAGAATATGAAATGAAATCCATCCATTCAAATGCCAAGAGGTGGACAACCAGGCAAAATATTGGTGTAAATAAGTCAGCTCATCACAAGGTCTATCAGTTCTGGCTTGACAAATATGGCAGTGAAAGTGGCTTATATGCTTTGCAATAGTGAGATCACAGACGTCCATGCAAGCTCCGTGCGACGCACGTTACACAAGTCTGGATGGTGGCCCGAGAAAGATGACGAAGCCTCAAGTTCAATATCCTCATTAGAAGCATTGGCTCGAATTTGCAGAAAAGTGGACAATAGATGATTGGAAAAGGGTGATTTGAAGAGATAAGATGAAAGTCATTAGACAAAAGGGTGCTTCACACGCAACAATATCGTTAATGAGATATCGTTGGGGTCACGTCGTTAGTGACGCACATCCGGCGTCGTTAGCGATATCGTTGCGTGTGACACCTAGGAGCGACAATCACCGATCGCAAAAGCATCAAAAATCGTTGATAGTTATCACGGCGTCCATTTTCATCATATCGTTGGTTGTTCATGCCGCAGGTTGTTCGGCGTTCCTGAGGCAGCACACATCGCTATGTGTGACACCGCAAAGAGGAAGGAAGAAGGTGGGCGGGATGTTCGTCCCGCTCATCTCCGCCCCTCCGCTTCTATTGGGTGGCCACTTAGTGACGTCACTGTGATGCCAAACGAACCTCCCCCTTAGAAAGGAGGTGGTTCGCTGGCAACAGCGACGTCACTAGGCAGGTAAATATGTGTGACGGGTGTTAGCAATGTTGTGCGCCACGGGCAGTGATTTGCTCGTGACGCACAACCGACTGGGGCGGGTACGCACACTAGCGATATCGATAGCGATATTGCAGCGTGTAAAGTGCCCTAAAGGCTGTGATTGATGTAAATGGGGCTGGACCAAACAAGGGGAAAAGGGGCTAACGGATAGAGAAATTGAAGAAACTGTCAAGTTCAGTGGAGGAAGCCTGATGATATGGGGTTGTTTCACAGCCAAAGGCATTGGATACTTGACGAGGATCAATGTTGGTCTCAATGCCGAGCTATGCGTGAGTATCCTACAAGACAAGTTAAAATTTAGAAAGAAAAAATCCTGTGGTCCATCATTCATAAAAATTCTTGTCTTTATTAATTCATATTAAACATTTTTTTTGTACATATAGTATTCTGGACAACTATCCCTACTGACGTGTTTCGGACTATGTCCTTTCTCAAAGGACGAGTTACTTTGTATACTCAAGTACTATGAGTATGCAAAGGATGGCATAGTGATCCAGCAGGACAAAGACCTGAAGCATACGTCGAGATTGGTGAAGAAGTAGTTCAATGACAATGAAGAAGAGGAGCTGGATTGACCCCCAACATCCCCAGACCTCAACCCAATAGAAAACTTGAGGTCGAGTTGAAAAAAAGTTGTATATATACCAAAATGAGTCGATCAGTGTGCACCAACATTGGGAATGTGTAGAAAAGACCTGGAATCAAATTTCGACCGAAACATACTTGAGTCTGATCAAGAGATCGCCCAGAAGGATTCAGGCAGTGATAAAACCCAAAGGTGGATTTACAAAATACTAGCAAAATAATATAAATTAAATTTTAGATTTTCAGAAGTAAAACAGTAACAATGCAGTGACATGACTAGAATCTACATAACTGATTATATGCTAAATAGTTGCAAGTCAATTATATGTATGAGATAGCCAAGATGATTCTCTATACAGATCTCCAAGATCCTATCCCAATATGTAGTAGGTATAATAATAATATTAGCAAATACCTCCAATTAGAAATGTAGTATAGTTCTCCTAATTAGCTATGTCTCTTACCTCATGTGCAAAGCATTACAGCTTAGGTATTTATGGTTACGACCACGAGCAACTATCACTATATGAGTGGTCGTAACCATGGAATATGACTGGTTGTAACCATGGATACATAATAATAATAATAATATTAGCAAATACCTCCAATCAGGAATGTATTGTAGTTCTCCTAATTAGCAATGTCTCTTACCTCATGTGCAGGGCATTACAGCTTAGGTATTTATAGTTACGACCACAACAAACTGTCACTATATAAGTAGTCGTAACCATGGATACCTAATAATAATAATATTTGCAAATACCTCCAATTAGGAATTGTCGCTCTGCGACTTCTGCTCCGATCGCCAGACGACGCCATGTTCCCACCATGAATAGTGCTGGTGATGGGAGAGGAGTCGGTGCCCGTGGCTCTGCGGAGCACAGGCTCCACTCATCCACTAGGCTGGGTTTCCCTGGAATCTGCAGTACCACTGGCTGACTGTAGGTGGCGTGTGTCTCCCGGCTGAAGTTGCCAACATTCACCTACAGCCAATGGGAAGACACCACACCCTTCTTATTCCCCCTCCTGTCACATGACCACTGCTAGAGATAGTTCTGTAGTCCTGGTTCATGTGCTGTTTGTATTGTGATTCCTGTGCGCTGACCTTTGCTTGTGTTTGACTACCCTCCTGCTGTCGTTTTTGTACCTTGCTGCCAGTTCCGGATTTGACCTCTACTTTGTCTCCTCACTATGCTCTTGCGTGCCGATTCTGTTCCTGTTTAGCATCTCCGGTTTTTTTAACCTGCCTGACGACCACGGACTACAGCCTACCACAGGTAGTGATCTCTGGGGCTCTGTGTAATTTCAAATACATATATAGGGGTTAAAGGGTTGCAGAGTTCTTGGGGTCCTGTTTTGTGAGCAGCTGTTCTCTAGACTCCCCTTACAGCCAGTCTGAGTCTATGGCTCCAATCAGGCATTACAGGAATTTAGTATAGTTCTGCTTAGCTATGTCTCTTACCTCATGTGCAGGACATTGTAGCTTAGGTATCTATGGTTACATCCACTCATAAATAATATAGTGACAGTTAGTTTATTGCTCATGGTCATAATCATGAATATGTAAGCTGCAATGCCCTGCACATAAGGTGAGAGACATAGCTAATCAGGGGAACTATACTACATTTCTAATTAGAGATATTTGCAAATATTAATATTATTAGGTAACTCATATAGTGAGCTAGTTGTTCGTGGTCGTAACCATAAATACCGTACCTAAGCTGTAATGCCCTGCACATGAGGTAAGAGACATGGCTATATCAGAAGAACTATACTACATTTATAATTTTAGGTACCGTATTTTTCAGACCATAAGACGCACTTTTTTCCCCCCAAATGTTGGGTGTGTGTCTTATGGTCTGACTGTGGCTGCGGGGAATGAGGGTGCTGCGGTGGAGCGGGTCATCGGGGGCACGAGCAGGCTGTAGCAGCCTGCCGTGACCACGTGGACCCGCTCATTTAATATGCACGCCCATCCTCCCGCCCATCTCTCAGCGGTGAAGCAGGCACTGACAGGTGGGCGGGAGGATGAGCAGGGATAAACAGTCGGCCCGCATGATCACCCCTGGCAACTGCAGCCTGGAGTGATCATGTGCGGCTGTATTCACTGCCCCCTGCACATCATCATCAGTGAGGGGGGCAGTGAATCAGTACACATTACTCACCGTTCCCCTGCAGCATCGCTCCTCCTCCCGTCTGTCCGGTCAGCTGACTTGCGTGACTAGCGGCGCGCACAGCGATGACGTCATCGCTGTGCGCACGTGTCCACACGCAGCCGCCGACACAGACCACCGGAGGACATCGCGATGCTGCACGGGAACGGGGACGGCTGCATTCAGCGGCGCTGCCGCTGACATAGACGGTAAGAGGAGCGGTGCTGCAGGGAGTGAGGTGAGGTGAGTATGAACGTTTATTTTTTTTAATCTGCCACAGGATGCGGCCATACACCAGGATGAAGGCATATATCAGGATAGGGGTATATTATGAGCACATGGGGAGTTTTTGAGCAGGATGAGGGTATATAGCAGGCTGGGGAGTATATGAGCAGGATGAGGGTATATAGCAGGCTGGGGAGTATATGAGCAGGATGAGGGTATATAGCAGGCTGGGGAGTATATGAGCAGGATGAGGGTATATAGCAGGCTGGGGAGTATATGAGCAGCATGGGGAGTATATGAGCAGGATGAGGCGATATAGCAGTGTGGCACCCTGGACAAGCCAGGGGCCACAGAGAACAACACCCACACACCCCACACTCCCAGCAGGCACACCGAAGTCAAAACACAAAACCCTTGTTGCCTTCCTCCAGGGGCTGATGTTCACACCAGGGGGTGGGCCAGGCGGTTGGCCCCGCCCACCGAGGAGTTCACAGTCCTGGAGGCGGGAAAACCAGGCAGAGATGAGTTGAGGAGTGGAGAGAGACCAGTGCTGGAGGTGAAAGTGAGCAGAACGAAGTAGTAGTGGAGCAGCCTGAAGTTGGTCCGGGTGTGTGGCCCGGACAGATCAGCAAGATTGGCAGACGGTGGTGACCATCTGCAGGAGTGGCCTATCGGAGTCTACCGTAAGGACCGTGGACGGGCGGTGGCCCGGCGGTACCGGACCGGTACACAAAGAGAAGTCAGCACCATCTGGCAGGGGCTTACGGACCCCGGCAAGGCTAGGAGTCGCCGTGAATTTGCCAAACTCGTTAGTGAAGGGAACCTCCTGGGTTTCCCAACAGCCAAGTCCCGACAGAAGGCAACAGTCCAACCAAGTGAGGGAGACACCACCACCGCCAAGGCAACCGTTTCTCAGGGCCAGCGCCTGCGGCCAAAAGGGGCTCCTCCGGCCTATATCCAAGCCGGGGAGCGGATTACCAGTTGGAACCCATTGGAACCATCTACCGTATCTAGGTGCAGGGAAAGGCAGTCACTATCAACCTGCCGGGAGCAGAAACCACCGCAGCCGTCAGTGGGACCCGTCCATCCAGCCGTGTGTTTTACCGAGAACTGTGTCTTCATCATTGGCTGAGTGAGTACCACCGTGCCGTGCGGCACAGCGCTGCCCCTGCGACCCTGCACCTCACCAGGCCCTGTAACCCGCCTGCCATCCATCCCTACCCCCATCACCGGGCCCCGGGACAACCAACCTCCTACCCATGGAGGGGAGAAATAACAACAAAGCTGCTCCCTGTCACCGCTCCCGGGATCCCCGTCCAGAGCAGCGGTGGTGTCACCAAAATCACCACAACCGTGGGTGGCGTCACGGACAATAATCAAAAACCCCCACAATCAAAAATCCCCCTTTTCACTCACGGGCGAGGAACGCCGCTCGAGTCCCCGGGATCCGGCCCACCACTCGAGCCACCAACCGAGCAGCGGCAGCCGCAGCAGCAGCGGCCGGACCCGAGCAGTGGGAGAGCGCAGCGTCCCCTCCTCCGCCCGCGACAGCAGGATAGGGGTATATTATGAGCAGCATGGGGAGTATATGAGCAGGATGAGGGTATATAGCAGGCTGGGGAGTATATGAGCAGGATGGGGAGTATATGAGCAGGATGAGGGCATATAGCAGGATAGGGGTATATTATGAGCAGCATGGGGAGTATATGAGCAGGCTGGGGAGTATATGAGCAGGATGAGGGTATATAGCAGCATGGGGAGTATATGAGCAGGATGAGAGTATATAGCAGCATGGGGAGTATATGAGCAGCATGGGGAATATATGAGCAGGCTGGGGAGTATATGAGCAGGACATTACCCCATAACAGTGTCAGCAGCAGATCCTATAGATACAGATACGGTATATGCTAATATTATTATTATTAGGTATCTCATATAGTGACAATTAGTTGCTCGTGGTCATAACCATAAATTCCCAAGCTGCAATGCCCTGCACATGAGGTAAGAGACATGGCTAATTAGAACTATACTACATTTATAATTGGAGGTATTTGCTAATATTATTTCACCTACTACATATAGGAATAGGATTTTGGAGATAAGAATATCTCTTTAAGATGAGCACATACGAAATATCGTGTGTAGGCTCGAGGTGGACAAAATAATCTATTTTAAATGGATTACACATTGTATAAATGTAGGAAAACCCTTTCCTATAAAAAGAGGGGCAATCAAGCCTTACATCTTGTTGAAAATCAAGTTTCTACTTGTTTTTTAACCTTGTCCGTGGAAGGAGATGGGAAGATTTAAGGATCGTTATTACAGAGGATTTCTTAAAATTAGCTTTCCAATTGAATGTTGAACACAGAGGATTTGTCACCATTTGGCTTATACCTTAATTTAACACCTGCAGAAATAAAATAAAATCTGGATTATCCTGAAAATGATATGTATGTAAGGTTTTAATCAAAGCAAATGCCACTATCAAGGTAACTGGTCCTTTGGCCGACAGTATCTGGGCAAGAGGTTAACGGTTTGTTAAAGAAAGTCTGTTTTGATTAAGTGTTACATATGGTGAAATACTCCTTTCCCAACTAAAGGTCATGGCTTTTACAATCTGTCTTATATAAATTAGGTGTCTTTTGGGATGGGTTGGTTGAAAGGCAATGGTTGATCCTTCTTGGAATCTGTGATAGTGGGCGTATCTCAGATGTCAAGATAACAAGGACATTGGAACCCATATTAATAAGCCGCTTACCCTATCGGAGTACGAGGTAAAATATAACATACGAGCAGTGCGCTTTTATATGTTTGGGCCAAAGGTCTGTGTTCTCACTCCTTTGGTGCTTTAGTGCCTGAATTAGAAGTCTTTTTAGAAACCACTTATTTTTTTATTTTTTTAGTCACTGCTACTGCTCAGGATATAATGTTCCTTCAGCAATTCAGAATCAGCAAATTGAATGAATCTCCTTCTAAATTTACCTATCGCTCCCCTCCAGGTTGGCCAAGACTATTCAGTGTTTCAAGGTTCATTCTCGTTCTTCTTTATTTAATAGCCTTGGCCAAGATTTTTCTAAATGCCTGTTAAGGTGTTTAAAATGTCTGTTTTGGCTCATGAATGGTGTCACTCAAATCAAATCAAATCAAATAAGCTTTATTGGCAGGACCAAATGCAAATTAGTTTTGCCAAAGCAAGTGTATAAGGGTATGTGCGCACGTTGCTTTTTACCTGCTTTTTTGCTGCTTTTTCTTCTGCGCTGTTTAATGCCAAAATGGATGTGTTCTTCTATTCAAGCAAAGTCTATGGGAATTTGGGTTTCTTGTTCACACTATGTTGTTCAAAATGCTGCCTTTTTGTGGCAGAACTTTGGTCAAAAACTCAGCTTTTCAAAGAAGCAACATGTCAATTGTTTTTGCCATTTGGGTTTTGCACTGCAAAGCTGAGTTTTTGACCAAAGTTCTGCCACAAAAAGGCAGCATTTTGAACAACATAGTGTGAACAAGAAACCCAAATTCCCATAGACTTTGCTTGAATAGAAGAACACATCCATTTTGGCATTAAACAGCGCAGAAGAAAAAGCAGGTAAAAAGCAGGTAAAAAGCAACGTGCGCACATACCCTAATAGGGACTGGGACTGTGGGGATGGTGGGTAGGGACCATAGTAAGGATGGATGGGGCACATTCAGGGTGGGGACTGTAGGTAGGATGGATGGGGCACATCCAGGGAGGGGACTATAGGAAGAATGGATCGAGCACATCTAGGGTGGGGACGTTGGGGGCTATGGAAGTCCATGGCTTATGATGGGGCATATCCAGGGTGGGGACTGTAGGAAGGATGGATGGGGCACATCCAGGGTGGTGTCTGGGGGCCCACATCTGGGATGGGGGGCTATGGAAGTCCATGGCTTATCATAGTTCTCGTTCTCGAAGTCTATGACATTCGCTCACATACCGCGCTGCTATCTCCACTGCGCTCTCTTCTTCCCCCAGAAGGATATATGTTTTCTCTTCCTCCTTCATGGAGCTGAAATCCGGGAAAAGATCGGAGAGTCTCCTGAAGTGAGTGTACCTCACTGCTGAGTACTTGGTGCAGTGTAGCAGGAAGTGGGTTTCATCCTCCAGGGCCTCCAGGTCACAGTGTTGGCACAGTCTGTCCTCCGTGGGCTTGTAGCTCTGCTTGTGTCGGCAGGATTCTACTCTCAGGATACTCTCTGTAGTCTCTGGTATGTGGTCAGTTTCTGTGAGGTGTTGATGTCGGTCCTCCAGTCATGACATACCTCTCCTGGCCCTCATCTACCATCTTCCTGATTCTGGTTCTCGTCAGGCTGCTGTGATTGGTTATTTTGTCCAGTTGGGTTTGGGAGAGCTGTGCCCGGGGTCCTGGTTCATCTGGACCACGTATATATATCAGAGCTTTGTGGTGATGGGAGCTTGGATTGCTACTCTGTAGGTGAGCCCGAAATGATAGTACCCTCTTCAGAACCGCTAGGTGTAGAGGGAATCTGCCCAGCTCGGCTCGACAGGCGCTATTGGAAGTGCTTCGATGGACCTGGAGAAGGTGCTTACAAATTTCCAGGTGGAATATTTCTGTTGGGCTGGAATCCCACCTTGACCAATCTGGGTAAGTGTGAGGGCCCCAGACTTCACTGCCATACAGGAGGATTGCGGCGATGATGGAATGAATGTCCTATAGAGAGGGGTACCCTTCATGAGCCAAAAGAGAAAGCCCGATACCATTCTTTGGCATCACCATGTGCAAGGTCTCTTGACTTTCCCCCAATGGAGTGAAGAAAGATGTGTTGACCTAGCCAAGTTATCATGTTTGGATTCGGTTGATTACCATCTACAGTGTATGGGAAGATTGAGAATGTAACATGGATGACAAATTTTCTTCTAGTGGCAGGGACTTTGTATCATGACCCCTGTGTTCCCTGTTTGTTGTAAGATCTTCTGGGGGTTTACCAAGTAATCTAATCCTGTCATGTGTGATACAGTCTGCTAAGCCGTGTATCTACTCCTATCATGTGTCCCCTGAGCTGTGTATCTAATCCTGTCATGTGTGATGCAGTGAGTAACATATTGCTAACATGAATTGGTAGTGTCAGCCGTCCTTGGTGACATTTTCCACAACTCAGTATCACTTTGCAGCCACCAATAAAATGTCTCTGCCTTGTGATCATAAACATCAGCCTCCCTTATCCTTTTGTAAACACCCAGAAGGGGAGGAGGTATGTAAGACACGTGAATGGAATCATGTGCTTTATGGTTTTAAACTCACCCCATCCCTGACCTCCAGATCCCCTGATAATTCACACACTGATGAAACGCGTTGGAAAGGAGGGATGTGAGTGGTGGCAGACAGCCTGGTAATTTGGGGTATTGTGAGGCAGGTTGTACTTGCGCCACCCTGCTACTTACCTCGCTAGTAAACCAGTCTCAGGTTAACAAATGGTGACACTGTTCCATTTTTCTTAGTCACCTTGTACATGTATCCTATTTGCACCTTACTGCCTTGTTAACCTCTTCATTACAGCAATGAGTGTGACTGGTGGTATATGGGTCTATTTTTGTGATAAAAAAGTACATTACACGCATTTCATTCCACCGCGGTGCCTGTTTTTACAGGCGTTTATATGTTTGTTTGTCAATTAGGTCTCTTGATTTTAACTGTTTAAGTAAAGGTTCATTTTTAATCTGTTTTCTACCTTTGCTGAATTACTTACTTTGTCTTTTGGTAGACCCCATTCACACTGCTGAATAAATTCTTGACGGGTCTAGTTTCCTAACTGGGGTCACTTGTGGGGGTCTCCACTGTTTTACGCACATCAGGGGCTCTGCAAAAGCAACATGGCATTCACTTTTGATTCTAGCCAATTTTGCATTCCAGAAGTAAAATGGCACGCCTTCCCTTCCAAGCCCTAGTTTTCCACCACAAATGGGTATTAACGTATTCAGAAGAAATTGCATAACAAATTGTATGTTATAATTTCTCCTGTAACACTTGTGAAAATAAAAAATCTGGGACTAAAGCAACAGTTTTGTGGGAAATATATATTTTTTTTATTTTCACGGCTCAACGTTATAAAATTTTGCGAACCACCACACTTCTAGATAAATTCTTTGAGGGGTCTAGTTTCCAAAATGGGATCACTTGTTGGGGGGGGTCTCCATTGTTTAGGCATATCAGGGGCTCTCAAAAACGCAACATGGCATTCGCCATCAATTTTACGCTCCAAAAGTTGAATGGTGCTCCTTCTCTTCTGAGCCCTGCTATGCACCCAAAAAGCGAGATCGCTGCTGAGTCACGGTTTCTGTGACGCAGTAGCGATCCCGTTAGCGATCTCATTATGTGTGACACTTACCAGCGATCAGGCCCCTGCTGTGAGATCTCTAGTCGTTGCAGAATGGTCCAGGCCATTTTCTTCAAAGGCAATGTCCTGCTGGGCAGGACACATCGCTGTGTTTGACACTGTGTGACAGGGTCACAGTGACTGCTGAGATCGTTATACAGGTCGCTACTGCGACCTGTATTGTTCCTGCATCGCTGGTAAGATCTGACTGTGTGACATCTCACCTGCGACCTACCAGTGACTTACCTGCGATCCCTATCAGGTCGCATCGTTTTCGGGATTGCTGGTAAGTCGTTGTGTGTGACTGGGCCTTTAGTCATGACTTGCATTCGCCACAGAAGTTTTCTATTGTTTGTCTCTGTCCAGTTCAAAGGTGTTTTATCATTTGCATGACAAATGTAAACCACAGGTCTCTGTGTGGAACTTCTGTGCATAAGTAAGTTACTCAATTGTCTTTGTAGCACAGGCAGACAATGAACTTATATCCTCCTAGCAGTCACTCACTTCCCCATAATCCAGGTGGTTACAATCACAGTTTACATACAATGGTGTGGCTGAATTTACTCTTGGCACACTGATTCTTGGGTTGTTTTGCATTCATATGCTGCAGGGCAAGCTATCAATCAATGTGTGTGGGAGTGGTGAATGTAACTGCTCTCTGCCCCACCCCCAATAACTAAAAGCGATCAGTTGTAGGTAGGAAATTAGTTCAATTAGTTCATTTTTTTCATGTTGCTGCTCATCCAGTAAGCCTGCTGCACAGGGTTTAAATGCTATATTACCTGCAGACTACTTCTATAGCTACAGGTAAATAGCGTTTATGAAAATAACAGGATCCCTTTAAGAGTATGTGCCCACGATAAGGGTTCACAGAGTTTTTCATAATACAGATGGGCAATGACCCAAAACATAAAGCCAAAGCAACCCAGGAGTTTATTAAAGCAAAGAAGTGGAATATTCTTGAATGACCGAGTCATCACTTGATCTCAACCCAATAGAGCCACATTTCACTTGTTAAAGAAGTGAAATATTCTTGAGTGACCGTGTCATCACCTGGTCTCAACCCAATAGAGCCATATTTAACTTGTTAAAGACTAAAATTCAGACAGAAAGGCCCAGAAACAAACGACTGAAAACCGATACAGTAAAGTCCGGCAGATTATGAAAGAGGAGGAATCACCGCATTTGGTGATGGCCATGAGGACAAGACTTCAGGCAGTCACGGCCAACAAAGGGTTTTCAACCAAGTATTAAAAATGAACATTTTATTTCCAAATATTTAATTTGCCCAATTATTTTTGAACCCCTGGAATGCAGAGATTGAGTTTAAAAAATTTCCTCAACTCTTTATGCATTTTGTTGAACCCCCTGAATTAAAGCTGAAAGTCTGAACTTCAACTGCAGCCGAACTGTTCTGTTCAAAATCCATTGTGTCCCCAGATGGTCCTACTTTCGATCCTTCCAAGATCAATCAAATATCACTCGGGAACACTGTAAATGTGGAACTATTACTGGGCTGCTGGAGATACGACACATATCCAGGAGAAGGAAAATACGAGGTGGTTTAATTGGTCATACTGGTGGATTTCCTGATGAAGAAGTGGGGTTACAATTCGGAATTCGTTGAATTAAACCACCTCGTATTTTACTTCTCCTGGATGTCTGTCGTATCTCTAGCAGCGCAGTAAGAGTTCCACATTTAGTGTTCTCAAGTGATCTTTGGCTTCTTCAGCACGTGGACTCTGCAGCATCTGGTTACAGGCTTTACTGCTGGTTGTGTGATACACAACCCAATAAGGTGAGCACATTCCCTTATTATATTATTTTTATTCCTTGTTACTGGGTAATTCTCTATTGCGCTCTTTTCCCTCCCTCTTTTTACACAAGATTAATCAAATCACAGAGTTTGGGCCTGTTGAGATATTGCCTCATGACAGCCCGCATCGTGATCCCTAGATATTGGAGATCCCCAAGACGCCAATCATAGAGGAATGGTTTGCGGAGATGACCAACATCCACAAAATGGATACACCAACGGCGGAATCTAATGATTCGGTAGAAAAGTTTCTAAAGATCTGGACCCCTTGCATTCTATTTCTAGACTCCTCATCACTTCAGACCATCCTTGGAAGGCCGTAATCGGGCTATAATGCACAAAATACTTAGAGCTTGCCTTCTCTTGGGCCTCCCACTGAGGATACCGGTTTCCCTCCCCCTTCCTTCCCTCTTCTCTTGGCATTCTTTCATTCTTACTCCTATTTTCTCTGTTTCTGCTATACTCTTCTATATTCTGTTTTGTTTTGCCAAGATGTTTGATGCCCCAGTTGATGGGTTTACTGTACTGAGCTCTTTGATAACTCAGTTGTTAGTGCGGCATAAACCCGACTTTCCTCCATATGCTAACACCAGGATGCAAAGTTGATCAATTCATCTCTTTTTATCCTTGTACAGGTCTATGCGTTTCAGAGATTTCAATCTCCTTCATCAGGACAATCAAGAAAAAATTAACACTATGTGCACTGTACTCTTTGTTGTTTACGATGCTTGATATTGCAGCTATGGAAAGGTATCCTCAGTTGCATAATGCAGTATTTGTTTTTGAATTCTATGAAATGTTAATTTCAACTTTAATAAAAATAGATTACACGCAAAATGAATGTATAGAACCAAAAATGTTAAAAATGTTGTCTCTGTTTAAATATACCATATACCAAATGTTGGGGGAAAGTGGGGGGTGCGTCTTATAGTCTGAATGTAGGGCTTCGGGGAATGAGGGTGCTGCGCTGGAGCGGGTCACCGGCGGCATGCGCAGGCTGCAGCAGCTCCTGCCGTGACCACGTGGGCCCACTCATTTCATATGCATGCATCCTCCCGCCTATCATCTCTCAGCGCTGAAGCCGGCGCTGACAGGTGGGCGGGATGATGGGCGGGGGGTGCGTGCATAGTAAAGAGCCAGCCTGTGTGATCACCCCTGACAACTTGGCAAATACAGCCTAGAGTGATCATGTGTGGCTATATTCACTGCCCACCGCGCATCATCATCAGCGTGGGGGGCAGTGAATAAGTACGGTATACTCACCGGTCGTTCATTGCAGCATCGTGATGTCGTCCTGTCTGCCGGCCCACTGATGTGTTTGGAGCCGTGCGCACAGCGATGACATCATCCTTGTGCTCACCGCTCTCCAGGAGGACATTGCGATGCTGCAGGGAACGGTGTCCGGCTCCACGCAGGTCAGTGGCGCTGTTGCTGACACAGAAAGGAGGATGAGCGATGCTGCTAGAGTGAGGAAAGGTGAGTATAAATGTTTATTTTTTTTCTATGCCACAGGATACAGGGCATATACCAGGATGGGTGTATATAGCAGGATGGAGGTATTTATCAGGATGGGGGTATATAGCAGGATGGAGGTATTTATCAGGATGGGGGTATATAGCAGGATGGAGGTATATAGCAGGATGGTGGTATATAGCAGGATCGGGGTATTTATCAGGATGGGGATCATATACAAGGAAGGAGGATCATTAACCAGGAAGGGGTACCTTAGTAGAGAATTTGGGGACATTACCCCCATTAGTCATGAGTCAGCAGCAGATCCTCACCTCATAAGTGTGTCATGACCACATTTTTTGTTTAAAATTTTATTTTCCTATTTTCCTCCTCTAAAACCAGGGTGCGTCTTATTGTCTGAAAAATTACGGTATATGGACCTAACTGTAGTAGTACAAATGCCTGGAAAATATCCAAAAGTTGACATTTAGAATATTTCACTCTTGTACATACAATTGATGACGAATCTCAGACAACTAATCTCTCCCTCTCCTTCCAGCTGGCGGCTGAAGCCTACAAACCTTACATGTGTGGTATCAGGCAATGTGTTTTAATTTCCAAGGCCTTTATCTTTTCGCACATTTCAGAAGAAAACAATTATCGCCTTCAGTGTGTAAAAAATGATCCCTTTTTACAAGGCCACTTGATAGGAACAACAGAGAACAATAGCATTAATGGCCCCAAAGAGGAAATAAAAAGTGCTTGTGGAGGACAGCCGTCAATTGGCACATTTAACACGTTTCAATAAGCAAGGAGCTCGTAAAAGGAATTGTGCGTAATGTTGATTAAATAGCGAGGAGGAAATACAAGAGCTAAGAAAATACAAAATGACAAGGTAGAGACGGAAAAGTTTCGGGGAAAAATTGCTTAAAATCCGCTGTGTTCCTGCAGTTACTAAACTGGCCACATTATAACAGATTTTCTTTGCTCGGGAGTAGATCAGAGACATAAAAGTAAAATAATAAATGTAAATAGATCATAAAAGCATCATAGTAATTTTATTTTACTCAATCCAATGGGTTAATTGGAATTTATATTCAAGCACTTTTGATTTGTCGGAGAGTAAAAAAATATACCGCAAAAATACATGAAGCCGTCCAACAGGAAATACTTGGATTTACAGCAGATTATATAGAACAGGCCAAAATGAATGTTACGGTCATATTAACATCTTGTCGTACAATTTAGTTGTTTATACACATGGAAATTTAGCAAACTTCCTCCAGGATAGGAAGACAGAACCGTGAAGTTTGGCAATATTCCACACGTGGATGAGTCTGCAATTTCATTTTTTTTTATTCTTGGATTATTTACTTCTCGTTTTGTGGCAAAGTTAAGAAACAAATAATGGAAGACAAAATCAACAGTTCCAATGTATCTTTGGTGATTTGAGATTGTAAATTGCATCAAAGATTGTAACTATATCTTTGATGGTGATTTGAGATTATGTTATTCTGCTTTAAAGAAATATTAAGTCAAAGGGAAGTTCAATCATTTAGTTATTTCACTCACTTATATAGCGCTATTACTTCCACACCCTTTACAGACTTCATCATCACTGTCCCAATTGTGGTTCCAATCTAAATTGCCTATCATTATGTCTTTTGGAGTGTGGGAAGAAACCCACGCAAACACGGGGAGAACATACAAACTCCTTGCAGATGGTGTCCTTGGTGGGATTTGAACCCAGGACCCCAGCGCTGCAAGACTAACAAACTATTGTGGCCTGTATAAAAGCAGAAGCAAGGAATGCAGTAGCTATGTATTTCTGGTAACAGGATATCGCAGCTTAGCCAAGGAGATATACATTGGTACCTTTTCTAAGTGGAATATAATAAGCAGTGGGGTACTGCGGGGATCTGTGCTAGGCCTGATTCTTTTTAATCTCTATGTTAATGAGCTTGTGGATGGGATTTAGAATAAAGTGTGAGTTTTTGCTGAAGACACCAAACTATGTGGAATGTTAAAAACGGACCTTAATATTACAAAATGATCTGGATAACATTCTTAAATGGGCAGACACTTGGCAAATGAGATTTAATGTTGATAAATGTAAAGTAATACACCTAGGACGGAGTAATCCTATAGCTGAATATACATTAAATGGAAGTAAACTCGGGACTACAGAACAGGAGAAGGACTTGGGTATTCCGGTTACACGTAAACTAAGCAGCAGCACTCAATGTCAAGCAGCAGCTGCAAAAGCAAACAAGATTTTAGGGTGTATAAAAAGAGATTAGATCCCGTGATCCCAACATATTGTTACCCCTCTATAAATCACTTGTAAGGCCACATCTACAGGTGCATCTCGTTAAATTAAAATATCATCAAGTTAATTTATTTCAGTAATTCAATACAAAAAGGGAAACACATTTGTCATTACACACTGAGGGCTCTATTACTATATATTATATAGAGTCATTACACACAGAATAATCTATTTCTATATATTATATAGTCATTACACACAGAGGGATCTATTCCATATATTATATAGAGTCATTACACACAGAGGGATCTATTCCATATATTATATAGAGTCATTACACACAGAGGGATCTATTCCTATATATTTTATAGAGTCATTACACACAGAGGGATCTATTCCTATATATTTTATAGAGTCATTACAGAGAATGAACGGGAAAAGGGTTGTAAATCCGCGCCAAGGACTCAGAGGATTCGATGGAGATTTATGCTTCTTTTATTGGCATGCACATGTCTACGCGTTTCAGGAGTCACAGCTCCCTTCGTCAGGACAGCAAGCAAGGAACATCAAATCTGCACGCACACGCGCCGCATCTGAAACCAAGGGAATGTGTCACACGCGATGCAGCCTTGATATGGAGGCATTGCTTCACAGGGCTCTGAGAATATCTTTGACACATTCCCTTGATTTCAGATGTGGCGTGTGCGTGCAGATTTGATGTTCCTTGCTTGCTGTCCTGACGAAGGGAGCTGTGACTCCTGAAACGCGTAGACATGTGCATGCCAATAAAAGAAGCATAAATCTCCATCGAATCCTCTGAGTCCTTGGCGCGGATTTACAACCCTTTTCCCGTTCATTCTCAGTTATCAGCCAATTTGGGGCTGCTGCCGGACTTGGATTCTTACATGCGTGCATGGTGGTTGTGACTGGCACAACCATTATAGGTGAGTGTAACACTTTCTTTCACCTTTCCATCACCTGGGTAAGACCCTATTGCGCTTTCTTCTCCACAGCCCTTTTACATAGAGTCATTACACACAGAGGGATCTATTTCTACAGTATATATTATATAGAGTCATTACACACAGAGAGATCTATTCCAATATATTTTATAGAGTCATTACACACAGTGATCTATTTCTATATATTATATAGAGTCATTACACACAGAGGGATCTATTTCTATATTATATATATAGAGTCATTACATACAGAGGGATCTATTCCATATATTATAGAGTCATTACACACAGAGGGATCTATTTCTATATATTATATAGAGTCATTACACACAGAGGGATCTATTCCATATATTATATAGAGTCATTACACACAGAGGGATCTATTCAAGTGTTTATTTCTGTTAATGTTGCATTAGGTATTTTGTGCATCAGATTTGGGAAAAGTGAAATAAAATAGGAAGTGTAATGTTATGTGCGTAAATCATTTTTTCCATAATCCGCGCTTCAAGGGCACCGCATAAAATGAACATAATGCACAGCAATGTCAAAATGATATGGCTGTGCACATATTCTGTCATGTCACTTCAAGCAGCGTTCATTCCTCGGGTGGCTTCTGCTGAGGAGTCGACTGCTTTCTAAAGTTTACAGTATAGAGTGAACGATGTTGGTGGCACAGCCATCGCAAGAACAACGGCAAAACTACTGGCGAAGCTGCTTCAGGAAAACGACTGCTGGCGCTCTTTTAAGTCGGCTTTGCCTGGGAAAACTCTGCAGTTGTGTCGGCGCATAAAAGAAGCCTTGTGGACATATCCAAAAGGTATGTTCACTTTTTCAAATACGGCTGTGTGCACACTTTGTTTTTATTGCGTTTTTGATGCTTTTTTAAGTGTCGTTTTGTCACAAAACTGCAAGCAAATCCTTATGCCAGTAAAGTCAATGAGAGTCCTAAAGGGTAGTGCACATGTTCAGTTTTTTTCCTTGCAGATTTGATGCAGATAATTTGTGAAATGTCAATTCTTTCAGCATTTATCATGATGGAAAACAATGAAAAATGCATGCAAAAAAATGCATCAAAACCGAGGCAAACACACATAAAAACCGCCCCTTTTTGTTTTGCGTTTTTCCTGCCAAGAGATACAGAAATGGTGCAGAAATTTCTCAACGTGTGTCATAGCCTAAAAGTAGGGTGCAAATTCCATTATGAGTCTACATCAAAGAAGTGGCCTGATTGTTAAAACTTCAGAAACAAGAACACTTTATGAACAGCAGTGTGGTTTTCCCAGTGGAATCAATAAAAGTTTATTCAAAGGGTTTTTATGTAGATTTTGAAGCAGAATCCGCTCCAAAATTATTGTTTTAAAAAATTCAAAAGGGTTCATTCACACAGTTCTTTTGAGGCTGAAAAAAACCCAATATAATTTTTCAAGAGAAATGTATTAGTTTTTCTCATGAGGTCTTCCGTTTTTATGCAATTTTCAAGGGTTTTTCCCCCCACATTTTTTTTGCAACCTTTTGACTTCAGTGTCAAGTTTGGTTCAGATTTCACAAGGAAACCACATGAAAGAAGTGACGTGTCACTTCTCTGTTTTCCGAGGTATAGTTTTTAGACACTTGGGAAAATTTTTCACTCAATTCATTATTCTTTTTGTGCCTTTTTAGTCTATTTTATAGGTGCGCTCTTGATTTTTTTTTCCTGCTTTATGTGCGGAATTTAATGACTCCAGATTTTTTTGTCTTATTAATCAATTTAGACTTTTTATAAGGTTGTAAAATTTGACACAATTCTTCTCCAATTGATTCCTGTTGTAGTTTTATGCATGTTTTTGAAAATATAGATCATGATGAAGGCTCTTTAAGCCGAAACGCATTCTGATTTTTCCACCATGGACTGCATTTAACTTATTGCCAGGATTGCTTTAGCACTTTTGTTTTTTAATTATACTTATAATAACAGGTGAATTTTTATCTATTATTTCAAAGTGATCCTTCGTTTTTGGAAAAGTCGCCTCTTTTGACACTTGTTGCTTAAAATATTCCAAAAATGGTTGTTGACAGGTATTAAGCCCTTTTTTCACTGTACTCTGGAACAATATGCACTATTTTGATGGATTTGGTGCAATACAGGTCATTGAATACCTTAAAACAAAAAAAGTGACTTAAAAAAACCCCTGCAAATGATGAATCTGGGCTTAAGTGTCCACAAAAAAAGAAAGATGTGTCTAATTTGGATCTGGATTGCAGATTTAAATGACACATTCAAGCATTTATGAGCTTGCAAAAAAAAAAAATAAAAATTGGACAATTACATTGTCTTTTATTATATAGTGGGTAAAAAAAAAAAATAATATGAGAAAAACAGGTGCCACACGAATGGTACAAACAGACACAGATGAATATCAGATAAACACTGATAAATATATATTTTTTCTCATCATAAGCAAAAAAAATGGAAACAGACATAGGCCTTAGGGTGGGTTCACTCCATGGTTATTTGGTGCAGATTTTTTTTTAACAGATATCAGAAACAGAATCCATTGCTTCATTCATGTAGATTGTTTTTTCCTTCTTAAAAAAGATATCTGCTCTAATTCTGCCCAAAAAACTGAAATGCTGAAAATTTAAAGCGTGCAACAAAAAAATTCACATGGATTATGCAGAAGTTAAAATCTGCAGCATCTTAAAGCAGCAGCAAAGTGAATATGAATACATTTTGTGTGGAAAATCTGCACCAGAAATACATAGTGTGAACCTAGTCTTTAAAAAAAAAAACCCAAAACCCCAAAACTTTTAATTTATCCTATATGAAAACAACAAAAAAGTCAAGTTAGGGGATGTGCACACTTTTTGAAACATTCAAAATATTTTAAAGTGGAAACTGCATTAGAAAACGCTCCTTATTTGGGTTTTTGGAGAAGTATTTAAATGAGTTGCCCACTACTTTTACATTGATGACCTATCCTTAAGATAGGTCATCAATGTCTAATCGTCCGGGGTCCAACAGCCCGCACCCCACCGATCGGCTGTTCTCGGTACCGGCGGCGGTAGCAGGCAGCTGGAAAACTCACTTCCGGCGCTACTCTGTCTTCTGATAGTGGCAGTGAACGGAAACAGCACAGCCTCCTCCCATTCTAATCAATAGGAGGTGGATGTGCAGTATCCGGCCGCAATATATTAGAGCAAGTCCAGAGAAGAGCAACCAAGAAGGCCTGCAAACCATGACATATGAAGATCGGCTAAAAGAACTAGGGATGTTTCGCTTGAAAATGAGAAGGCTGAGAGGACACTTAATAGCGGTCTACAAATATCTGAAAGGAAGTCACAGTGCAGAGGGAACCACCATATTCTCATTAGAACAAGTACGTACAAGAAGCAATGAAATGAAACTAAAAGGAAAGAGATTCAGATTAGGGTACCGTCACACTAAGCGACGTACCAGCGATTCCGACCACGATACGACCTGATCAGGATCGCTGGTACGTCGCTACAGGGTCGCTAGTGAGCTGTTAAACAGTCAGATCTTCCCAACGACGCAGCAACAATTCGGCAGTCGCTGGGACCCTGTCACATAGCACAATTTAAATCTTGATTAGTAACATAGGCGTGCAACTCATTGCCTTTTCTGCGCCCCCTCTGCTCCGATTGGTGGTCTGGGCGGCCTTGCCTTTAGAGAAGGCAACATAATAGCGCTTCCATCCTTCTCCATCCTTGTCCATCCTACAGTCCCGATGCAGAATGGACTGTATTACGATCTGCTGCTACACGCGGTCCGGAACAAGTGAATTCAGCCCTCTGAAATGTACTGCGATCTACAAGCCAGAACAGAGGATGGAAGCAGCCAATCCGAATGCAGTAGCGATCACTAATCGGAACAGAGTGGGCACGGAAAACAACGAAGATGCACGCCTACTTGAGTCGCAAACAAGGTTGTTGAGTAAGGTGTCAAACACACCGGATGCGTGCTGCCCCGCGGGAGCCCGACGACCAAAAAATGAACTAGAACAGTGTATAACGATCAGCGATTTTACAGCAGGGGCCAGGTCATTGCTTAGTGTCACACACAGCGAGATCGCTGATGAGGTCACTGGGACGTCACAAAACCTGTGACTCAGCAGCGATCTCGCTATGTGTAAAGTACCCCTTAGACATTAGGAAAACCTTCTGACAGTGAGGGCAGTCAGGGAGTGGAACAGGTGACCACGGAAGGTAGTGAGCTCTCCATCAATGGAAATCTTCAAGCGGAAACTGGATAAACATATTGCTGTGATGATTTAGGAAAACCTGCACTCGCAGAGGGTGGGACCCGATGATGGCCCTTGAGGTCCCTTCCAACTCCACCATTCTATGATTCTAAAAGTAGTGGACAACCCTTTCAATTTTCTGAAGTGGTTTTGTAGAGCTTATGAAGCTTTTTTTTTTTTTTTTAAAGGTTTTTTTTCTGTGTGTTTGCAGCTTTTTGACAGTTTCTTGAGAAGATTCTATCACAATCCAATTTCTTTGATTCCCATCAGGCGTTTTCGAAAACCTGAAGCAGAAATAAACTCAGGCAAATACAACACTGAATGTGAGAACAGCAAAGTAGTATAATAGAAATTAATAGAATTTAATAGAATGGTTTTATAATCATAATTAATGGAATTAATAGGCATTTGTAAGAGATTTTAACTTAATTTGTTTAAACAGATCTGATCCACAAAAACCCTCCAAAAAACTTAGTGCACCTAACCTTAAGTTTAAAGAGCCGTCTATTTTTTAGGTTTTTTTTTTGCAAAGTAATGAAACAGTATAGAAAATACACAAAGAAAATCTCAGCAGTTCCTCCCACATTCTCCTCCTTTTCTTTGATCTTGTCCCCTTTTGCAATCCAAATGTGAAATGAAGGAAGGAGTCCTCTTGTTATGTCCCTGGAGATTGTTAATTTCCCCCTCCCTTTAAATATCAGAGCAGACTTGTCTCTGGCTGTCAGAGAACCTCCCTCTCTCATTGCTTTGCTTTCCATAGGAAACGAGGAATGCACTACCAGACCCTCAGGACTCAGCCATCTGTCAGACTATTTATCTGTTTGCAAAGTTGATGTTTTTCTTTTTTTTTTTACTGTATCTAGGTAAACTACAAAGAAAAAAAATAAATCAATTTTTTTTTCAATTTATAATTATTTACTTTGGTGCCAGATTGAAATTTAAAGAAACCCCTGAAATCTGGTGTAAAACACTTTGAAAAGCCGCAAAAGTTTGTGCAACGTGAGGTTGAACCAAAAAGTTTGACATTTTCATTCTAGTTTTCTGCAGCTCCGCCAAAATTTAAGCAGAGCTGGGGTGGGATGACACCCGAATGTCTAGTTCATGATGTTGTGATGTACCTTACGCCATAAATCTTAAGGCCGCTTTACACGCTACGATTTATCTGACGATCTCATTAGCAATGTGACACGCCCAGATCGTAGTTACGATTTGCCAAGATCGCTCATAGGTCTTTTATTAGCGGTCACACGTAACGATCTCACACGTGACGCAACATCGTTCAGCGATATTTTGTTTGACCAAGGCGGTCGTGTAAATGTTGTTTGTCGTTTGCAGGGTGTCAAACGTAGCAATATGTCTGCTGCGTTCCAAACAATGAACAATATTTTAAGACTGAATGACGTGTCAACGATCAACGATTTTGAACCTATTTGCGATCGTTCACAGTCGCTCATAGGTGTCACACGCAACGACGACGCTAACGATGCCGGATGTGCGTCACAGAATCTGTGACCCCGATGACATATCGTCAGATAAATCGTAGCGTGTAACGCTGCCTTTACTCTAGTCTATGGCTGGAGAATTGTGGTGAGGTGCACACCCCTTTTAAGACGCACCTGATTCCTTTAGAGGCATGCATCTCATAATGAATCAGTTGCTTCTGACTTCACCTTGCCCCCTCATTATCACTGGTATGAACAACGCCGGTCTTGATGAGTTGAGGGCAAAGTCTTAAAATGGGTGTGCTTTTTTCAGCTATTCTGACATATATGGCAACGGTTTAAAGGGGTTTTCCCAGAAACAAAATTAATTTTAAGGTTCCTTTAAAAGGGAAGGCGTCATAAAAAAAATAAAACATTCAATAGCTGAAAAAATTTAAGGTATTTATGTTTTAATGTTTTGTTTAAATATTATTTGTTTTTAATTGAGCAAAATATATATATTTTTTTAAAGTTTGATATTTTCCACTGCTGAAATCCTGCTGTAGAGCTACTATAGAACTAGCTCACATTACAACTGCAGTAAAAGTGGGTGGAATGTGCGCTCACGTGTGTGATGTCACAGCTCCCCCTCCTGTTCTGGGTGTTTCCAAAAGGATAAGAGAAGATGAAGTTTAGGGACACAGTGTGGAGCCATTTTGTTGGTGACCGCAAAGTGATCCTAATGTCTAAAGTATTACCAAGGACCGCTGGCATAGTGCGCCACTGTGTACTACGCCTTAATGTATACTGCGCTTTGATCTATACCACACCGCCTGCTGTATTCCACGCTGCGCTGTATACCGTGCCCCACTGTATACCACGCTCTGCTGTATACTGTGCCCCACTGTATACCACCTCTGCTGTACTCCGTGCTCTTCAGTATACCGCGCTCCTCTTATTCTTTGCTTCGCTGAGCTGAAGCCCGAGCTGAGCCCACGAGAGTCGGGGGACTGGTGGGGGGGGAATAGGGAGCAGCAGCGGCCTGGCGCCGATGCTAACACATCCTGAATGGGTGACGAGGGGGGAAGTGCAGCACACAGCTTAAGTTGTGAGCTCCACAAAGATGACGGCGATCTCCTCCCTCTGCTGTGATCTGGACAGTTCAGGGGGCATGTCCAGCTCACAGCAGAAGCAGTGTCAGTGTTAGAGAATAGGGTCGCAGCCCAACAATTGTCTATTATGCCCAGGGCACTGCCGTATTAGAGCTAACACACAGCAAATCCAAGATGGCAGCCCCCAATGTTTCAGTAAAACTAGAATTAAATAAGAACTAAATAAACAGTGAGTTTAATTTTGTATTAAAAATACTTGATTTCATAATCACTATTAATACAAAAATAAAAAAAAGACACCTTACCTTTAATCAATAGATTGTGGAATAATAAGTTCCACAATTGGATATGTTTAACCCCTTCACAAGATTTGACGTAGGTTTACATCATGGATGGGAAAAGGTTCCCCCACCCAAAATGACAAATTTTCATCATAGCGATCATGCAGGCCCGTAAAATCGCCACCAGGAGCTCGGTATAACTTATAGCTGAGCTCCAGCTGTAACAGCCAGGGTGGGTCCCAATGCCGCCCCTGGCTGTGTATCCCCCTAAATTCTGAAATCAATAGTGATCAAAGCATTTAGGGGGTTGGGAGAGGGAGTGCACTCCCTCTCCCATCTGATTGGGCCCGTGGTGATGTGATTATGGGAGCCCAATAATTACAATGGCAACCAGAGGTCGTCATGATGACTTCCGAGTCAGCCAGCTACGGAAAGCCTATTAGAGCATGCCAGGAGCATGGTCTAAAAGGTTTCGATCAGTGCAGAACTGACAAGTATAATGTATTGCAATAGATTATACCAGTGATCAGACTAATAAAAGCTAATGTCCCATATAGGGACTAAGCAAAAAAAAAGGCGGAAAAAAAAGTTGTAAAAATATGAAAAAAATTCAGAAAATAAAGTACAGAAAATGGAAAAAATATTATACCAATAAATATGTATATTTATGTAAAAACAAAAATTAAAAAGTACACATTAAGTATTGCCATGTCTGGAACAACACAATCTATAAAGATGTAGATGGAAACCCGAATGTAAGTGCTCAGCATAGAGCATAGGATAAGTGTAAACTGATCTAAAATGTTCTGTACTACAAGTTGCTACCAATAGCATTCAACTCAATTCACAAAAACACAAGTCTCCATTCATGTTCCTAATCTGTTAACAGAAATATAGGGGGCTTTCACATTACTGGTAGCACAATGGCTGTGGAAAAGCGCTATGCCCCCCCCCCCCTGAAAAAAAGAAGTTCAATAAAATCTGCACTTCCAAATTCAAATGCCCCCCCCCTTCCTTCTGATACCCACAGTGTGCCTAAACCACAGGTAACATCCACATGTTTGGCGTTGTAGTGAGGAAAGCCCGCTTAATTTATGGGGTGTGTTTCTCCAGAAGCACAAGCTGAGGACAATATATATGCACTGCAATGTACTGGGCACTGCAAGTGCTTATTTTCAATTTCCGTCTCTGCAACATTTACTGCGATTGACTCCATGAATGTTTTCCAGAGACAAAATTGACACTACACCTGTAGTTGAAATCCCAGAGGGGGTGTAATTTTCAAAATGTGGTCACAAGATAAGGGTTTCTGCTTTTCAGGAACTAAGGGGCTCTGCAAATAAAGTTCGCAAACCATTCTAGGAAATCCTATGCTACAAAAGTCAAATGGCGCTCCATTCCTCCCGAGCCTTGCTATGTGGCCAAACAGTACTGTACAGTCACATATGAGGTATTGCCATATTCAGGAGAAATTCTGTAACACATTATTTAGTTACATACATAATAGGTTGAAATAAGACCTAGGTCCATCTTTAGGGCCTGTTTTTTCTATTCCCTTTGTGAAAATTGGAAATCTGGGGCTAAAAACATTTTAGTGGTAAAAATGTAATTATTTTTTCTTTACCGCTCAATAGTATAACATTTTGTGACACACCTCTGGTGTTAATAAACCCATTGCACCCCTAGATAAATTAATTGAGAGCTGCAATTTTTAAACTGAGGTCACTTGTGGGGGATTTCTGCTATTCGGGGACCTCAGGGGATTTACCAATGTGACATGTCACCTGCAAACCAATCCAGCAAATTCTGAAGTCCAATATGGCACTCATTCCTTTCTCAGCTTTGCAATTCCCAATTACAGAGAGGGTTATGGCACACTCAGGAAGAATTGCACAACAAATTGTGTGGTCCATTTTTTTATTAGCCCTTATAAAAATTAAATACTTGGGGCTATAAAATTACATATTTTTCAGTAAAATGTTTATTTCTTCACCACTCAATGGTATTAAATTTAGTGACACACCTATGCGGTCAGTATGCTTACTGCACCCCTAAATGAATTCATTAAGGGATATAGTTTGTAAAATAGGGTCACTTCTGGGGGTTTCTGCTTTTCTGGCATGTCAGGGGCTCTGACAATATGACACGACACCTTCAAACTATTCAAACTAAATTCGAACCTCAATATGGCGCTCCTTTAATTCTGAGCATTGCATTGTGCTGCAAAAGTAGTTTTCAACTACATATGGGGTATTGGTGAACTCAAGAGAAATCGTGTAACAAATTGCATGGTCTGTTTTCACTTATTAACCTTTTTATAAATTAAAACTTTGAACTTTGGGGCCAATGGAACATTTTAGTGGAAAAAAATTGTGTTTTTTATTTTCACAGCCCAATATTCTATAGTTCTGTGAATCACCTGAGAGATAAAATTGCTCACTGCACCCCTAGATTAATTCCTTGAGAGGTGTAGCTTCTAGAATATCTTCAATTGTGGGTGGGGTTTATGCCATTTTTGGCATATGAGGGGATCTTCAAATATGACATGGCGTCCGCAATCTATTCCAGCCAAAATGGCGCTCCAAAATTCAATTCGTGCTCCTTCCCTTGTGAGCCATGCCATGCGCCCAAATAGTAGTTTTCCAACACACAAGGGGTATCTGTGTACTTAGGAGAAATTGCACAACAATTTGTATGGCACATTTTTCTAATGTTACCCTTATGAAATTTGGGATTAAAACAACATTTTTGTTGTAAAAGTGTATTTTTCATTTTCACGGCTCGTTATAAAATTCTGTGACGCATCTGTGGGTTCAAGGTACCCACCCCACATCTCGATAAATTCATTGAGGGGTGTAGCTTCCAAAATGGGGTGGTTTGTTGGAGGCTTCCACTGTATAGACACATCAGAGGCTCTGCAAGCATGACATGGTGTCTACTATTTATTGCAGTCAATTTTGCGCTTTTAAATAGAAATGGGCGAACACGCAGATATTTGGGATTGGCAGGTTGAACCGGATTTGAAAAGGAAACCCGGTTTGGGACCAGAATTAATCCTGAATATCTGCCTGGATGCTGATCCCCATATAAGTCCACGGGGACCGAATATTGTGCTTTAAAATGGTGGTAGAAAGGACTAGGGAGATTAGAGCAGGAGTATTATATTAACAGTGTCTCCTACATGGCTGTAACACTACTTCCGGGGTCCGTCATTAACCCTCATACATATTTCCTGATTCCCCCACCCACCAGCAGTCCCGGCGTCTGATTGGTTGCCGTCAAACCATGCCCCCACCCTGTGTAATAGCGTGCCTGATTGCTTGGAACCACACACACTGTCTGCATCTCTATAGTGGTATAAAAATAAATAAAAAACTGGAGTAGGGTCCCACCGTATTGTCACACCAGCACAGATAAAGCATACGGCTACAGACTGCAGCCCCAAGCCATGTGCTTATCTTGTCTGTGTATCAAAATAAGAGGGACACCATGTGTCTTTTTTTTTTCTTTAAATAATTTTAAAAGTCTGCTTGCGGTCCTCCCCAATTTTGATATCCAGCTATGACAAAGCCAAGAGCTGAAGGCTGGTATTCTTAGGCTGGAGAGACCCATGATTATTGAGTCCCCAGCTTATTGTCACATTCATTAGATCCTGGCACTTTTACCTGGCTCATCCCAATTACCAACCCCCATTACTAATGTGTCCGGGAAAAGAAAAACACAAACACCTAAAAAATCCTTTATTTTAAATGAAATACAAAAAAACACCCCCTTTCTCCAATTTATTAACACCAGTCAGTTCCAACATAATCCATACAAGGTCCCATGATGATTCTGACTCTACTACATACTTAAGTCACAGCGGCTTCAGGCAGAGACTTAGCCGCAGCTGTGAGCGGTGATGTCACTCAGTTTATCTGCAGTCACAACTGAAGGTTCCTACGGTACCCCCACCTGTGACCACAGGTAAACTGACCTCAATGAACTTAGTGTCCTCACCTCAGGTGAACTGAGTTCACAGACTTGCATCTCCTGGCAGAAAACTGCATTGTTTTTTTTTTGCGAAGAGATGCAGATTGGGTGTTGAAATTTATACACCATATTCCTACAATAAATCTGCATCTTCTGGCAAATAAGTGAAACAAAATGCGATTATATGTCATTTTTTGCCAGGAGATGCAGATTTAGTGCTGAAATATTTTCACCAGATTTCTGCACCAAATCTGCATCTCCTAGCAGAAAACCAAACCAAAATGGCGTCAAAACAGTTTTTGGGATTTTTTTTTGCCAAGAGATGCAGATTTGGTGCTAAAATGTATACACCATATTCCTGTGACTGCAGATAAACTGAGTGACATCACTGCTCACAGCTACTGCTCCGTCAGTGTCGACCTGAAGCCACAGCATGCAGACATGTTCTGTGCCCATGCACTGTGACTTCAGTATGTAGCAGAGCTGAAATTGTCATGGGACCATGTGTGGATTATGTCGGAACTGGGTGTTTGGGGTTAGTAAATTGGAGAAAGACTGTTTTTTTTTTTTCAAATAAAGGATTGTTTCTGTTTTGTGTTTATTTCTTTTCACGTACAAATCAGTAATTTCAGGGTCTCATAGACGCCTCCCATTACTAATCTAGGGCTTAGTGGCAGCTCTGAGCTGTCATTAATTCCTTATATTAAC
>NC_134359.1:61384384-61389384 GCF_048569485.1 Anomaloglossus baeobatrachus
AACACAACAAATTTTGACCTGGTGGCAGGTCCTTTGTAATGTGCTGGGTCCATGGAGGCCTAGAGATATATTCAGCCATTGATGCTGTCAATAGTGACTTAGGCATCTATATGGTTAAAAGAGTGTTGGGTTTCCCTCTCTAACCCCATCGGCATCCTGAGCTCATGATTTTGGGGTCCTGGTAGTTGCTGTGGCAATTCACAGGGAAATAGCGGCCTTATAGTCTGCCGGCTATAGGGGCCTGTTCAGAAGTTAGCTACATTTAGGCTATGTGCGCACAGTGCGTTTTTCTCTGCGTTTTTGCGCGTTTTTCGGGTGCGTTTTTGGCCTCAAAACTGCAGGACTTTGCTTCCCCAGCAAAGTCTATGAGTTTTCATTTTTGCTGTCCGCACACATCTGTTTTTTTTACCTGCGTTTTTGAGTTAAAAAAAAAAAATGGACATTTCAGTTCTTTCCTGCGTTTTTCTGCGTTTTCCCCCCATGCAATGCATTGAAAAAACGCAGCAAAACGCAGAGATCAAAAACGCAGCAAAACGCAGCCAAAAACGCACCAAATCGCATCAAAAAACGCATTCTGTCCTCTCAGGCCACTTTGCATTAATTCCTGAAAAGCACCGGAAGGATTAATAAAATACCTGAGAACGTTTTGAATCTACCCACTTTAAGGGGGTTTCCAATATATACAGTACAGACCAAAAGTTTGGACACACATCTTCATTCAAAGAGTTTTCTTTATTTTCATCACTCTAAAAATTGTAGATTCACATTGAAGGCATCAAAACTATGAAATAAAACATGTGGAATGAAATACTTAAAAAAAAGTGTGAAACAAATGAAAATATGTCTTATATTCTAGGTTCTTCAAAGTAGCCACCTTTTGCTTTGATTACTGCTTTACACACTCTTGGCATTCTCTTGATGAGCTTCAAGAGGTAGTCACCGGAAATGGTTTTCCAACAGTCTTGAAGGAGTTCCCAGAGATGCTTAGCACTGGTTGGCCCTTTTGCCTTCACTCTGCGGTCCAGCTCACCCCAAACCATCTCGATTGGCTTCAGGTCTGGTGACTGTGGAGGCCAGGTCATCTGGTGTAGCACCCCATCACTCTCCTTCTTAGTCAAATAGCCCTTACACAGCCTGGAGGTGTGTTTGGGATCAATGTCCTGTTGAAAAATAAATTATAGTCCAACTAAACGCAAACCGGATGGAATAGCACGCCGCTGCAAGATGCTGTGGTAGACATGCTGGTTCTGTATGCCTTCAATTTTGAATAAATCCCCAACAGTGTCACCAGCAAAGCACCCCCACACCATCACACCTCCTCCTCCATGCTTCACGGTGGGAACCAGGAATGTAGAGTCCATCCGTTCACCTTTTCTACAAAGACACGGTGGTTGGATTCAAAGATCTCAAATTTGGACTCATCAGACCAAAGCACAGATTTCCATTGGTCTAATGTCCATTCCTTGTGTTCTTTAGCCCAAACAAGTCTCTTCTGCTTGTTGCCTGTCCTTAGCAGTGGTTTCCTAGCAGCTATTTTATCATGAAGGCCTGCTGCACAAAGTCTCCTCTTAATAGTTGTTCTAGAGATGAGAAGGTGTGTCTAAACTTTTGGTCTGTACTGTAGATCCCCCAAGGTCACTGCAAAACTGAATAGATTTCTTAAAAAACAAAAAAAATGTTCTTTAAAAAATTATAAATTGCTGCTACATTTTTAAACCTTCTAACATCCTAACAACATAAAAGAACGTTTTACAAATGCTGCTGATGTAAAGCAGAAGTGAGGTAAATGTTATTTAGGAACTATTTTATGTGGTGTGACTATCTGTATTAACGGGATAATCAATTTTTATAACACAAAACATATCAACCTAAATTTACCATTAAAAAGTATAATGCGTCACGGAAAAACAATGTTAGAATCACCGGGATATGTTAAAGTTATTGCCAAAAAAAAAGTGACACTGGTCAGATTTGAAAAAATTGGCCCAGTGACTAAGGGGTTAACATAGAATAGGAAACATGTACGCCCAACCTGTCACTTGGAGGTAGCTAGAAATATGTGTGTGTGTATGTATTGTTATGGATACGAGTGTAAGATTTTCATATTTCTGGTTGGATAGGTGCCAGATTGTTATACTTTTTCTAGGCCCCATTTATAAGAACGGGCTCAAAGAAACACAGCATTTGTTGCCCATAGCAACCAATCACAGTGCAGCTTTCATTTCTTAAATAACTGGCAAAATGGAAGCTGCACTGTGATTGGTTGCTATAGGCAACAAAGATGTTATATAGGTTTATCTACTATTTCTATTGTACCAAAAAACGTTTGCAAGCCGAATTATATAGAACAATGTTAACATATTTATTATTCATAAAAATACATAAAAACCCGAATGGACCAACCCAGGTGATGGATGGAATCGATATGGGGGACCCAGCATCTATTATCAATAGTATATTGGACCTATATTCCTAGGCTTAAGAATAATTTCCAAGCCAGATTACAACTATATGCAGCATTGACAATCCTTATCAGTTGCTATTATAAAGTATAGAAATATCATATATTCACGTGTCAAAAAAATATATAAATATACAAAAGCAACTTTAACCAATCATTTAGGTAACATATAGAATTTACCAACAATCCAGATAAATAATGGTGCGGCGACCTCCCACACACACATTGACGCGCGTTTCGCAACTCCTGGATGAAGCACGGTAATAAACTACCTCAGATATATACCTCAGTGATTCTCCTACCAAACAGAATAAGTCTGTGTGCACACAACATCTACTTTCTGGTGGCCGATTTTCTAGGTGAAGATACTTCAAGAAACACAGCTGTGATTTTCTGCTTTGCCAGTGGCTCTGATGTCGTTTTTCATGCTAGATCCGCCTCCAGTGTATTTTCTCTGGGTTTACCGCCCAAAGAATGATACACTTTTTAATCACTTCACGGTTTCTGAACCCTGAAGCGGTTAAAACAAATAGCAAAGGACAGAACATGTGCACAGCAATATCGTTTTTACACAGCTGTGCCATATGTTCATGCTTTTTGTAGGAGTTTTAGGCCCTGGTTTTAGGTGCAGTTTGTTGCCCTAACATGCATGCAATACCTTCCCCAGCTGTGCTAACGTTTCTTTTTTCCTTGCAGTTTTGGTTGCAGAAAAAATAAGCAGCATGTCAATTCTTTCTGCGTTTTTGACCTGCGTTCTTCCATTGAATATAGTGAAAAAACGCACCAAAACGCAGCAAAAACGCATGCTTTTTTGATGCGCTTTTCAGCCAATTGCAGCGTGAGCACACAGCCTTACTGTGGGTTTTTTTGTTTTGTTTTTTCTTTTTTTTTTTAGGCAGAATTTGCCTGAAAAGAACCCCAAAACGTGTTCACATACCCTAAGTAGAGATGAGAACATTAATTGAAGGAAAATCAATTGAGCATCTAACTTCTATATACAAAAAAATATACAAGAATTCAAGAATATGGGGCCTGGATCCCATTTTGCTGGATTCAAAGGTGCAGGAAAGGGGGTTAAAGAATATTATGCTACCTCTATCCAGAACTCCCCACACAGTCCTCACAGCGCTGATCGGGTCCTCTCTTCACAGGACTTAATTTTAAGGCTATGCGTACATGCTGCATGAATTTTCTGCACGTTGTGGAAAAAAAAACGCGTCAAATAATGAATGTGGTTTTGGTGCGTTTTTTTATGCATTGAAGTCAATGGGTGAAAAAACACTGCTAAGGATAAGTTCACACAGTGCATTTTTCCACAGCGTTTATTGCGCGTTTTTCGGGTGCGTTTTTGCTCAGAAAACTGCATGACTTTGCTTCCCCAGCAAAGTCTAGAAGTTTTCATTTTTGCTGTCTGCACACAGCGTTTTTTTTTTAGCTGCGTTTTTGTGGTGCCCACAAAAACGCAGCATGTCAATTATTTTTGTGTTTTTCACTGCGTTTTCCACCCATTAAATTCAATGAGATGTTCAGAAACGCAATGAAAAACGCAAATTGCAAATATAGCTGCGTTTTAGTGCGTTTCTATGACTAAAAACAAAGCTATAAACACAAGGTGTGGGTAGTAAAGTGACATGTTCAGGAAGAGGATTCCTTCTGTCAGTAAACACAGAAGCGTGAATCCTCCTGGTACCGCCACCGCTGCTTCCATTTCCCGCCCGTTGCCATGTCCGCTCCAGTGTGGCGCAATGTCCGGACGGGAGATGGAAGCAGCTGCGAAATCAAAAGTGAACAGAAGAAAAAAAAAAGTTATACTCATCTGTCTGCAGGCTTCCGGTGCCATGTCAGCTCCCAGCTCCTCTCCCGGTATCGCCACCCCCGCTCTGGCTGTGTGCCGGCTCCCAGGCACGTCCGATAGCTGCAGGACCTGGCGGTGAGGACCTGGCGGTGATCACCTGATGCGGTCACCTGCCGCATCAGCTGATTGTAAGTCTCTCGGTGACGCCGGCTTTTTACCGCCTGGCCGGCTGTCAGCTGATGCCGTCAGGATACTTCATCAGCTGATTACCGGCAGCTCCTGCAGCGGTCGGACGAGAGTCAGCATGGACGTGTGTAGTTTTTTTTTGCACTGATGCATCAGCCAAGACTGTGCCGCGAGCGAGCGCCGAGTGACTGATTCCCCGGCGCTTGCAGTCAGTTCATGACAGCTGCAGACAGGCCAGGCTGATCTCCGGAGTTCAGGTAACAGCATCGGAGATCAGCCCGGCCTGTCTGCAGCCGTCATGAACTGAACCGCAAGTGCCGGGGAATCAATCACTCGGAGCTCGCTGTACAGTCTCAGCTGCACGCCGGAGCTCAGGTGAGAGCTCCGGAGTGCAGTGCAGGTACCTGAATCCAGGCCTGGCATTACTGGAGTTTCCTCCGGTAGCCAGTCTGCTGCTGCACAGAAGTGTGTAGTTTTTTTTTTTTTTTTTGCACTGATGCATCAGCTGATTGTATAAAAGCTGTTTATACAATCAGCTGCTGTGTCATGTGATTCAGG
>NC_134359.1:61399384-61401884 GCF_048569485.1 Anomaloglossus baeobatrachus
TCAGGTTGGAGTTTTGATGCTGTTCTAGGACGTGATGACATGATTTTAATTGAATAAATGTTGTTATTTGTTTTCAAGACTAGATGTAAAAATTTTTTTGTGGGGGGGGGGGAATAAGACATCCCCTGAAAATAAGCCCTAACCCATCTTTCGGACCAAAACGTAATATAAGGCCCTGTCCTATTTTCTGGGAAACACATTAGTTTGTTTCTAAAGTCAGATGTTTGTGGTTATGATTAGCAGAATCAGAATAAAATGGTAGTGTAGGCCCCTTAGACCTTGTTTTATTTTTTACTAAAATCTTTCAATGCTATGAGATAAACTGAGAAATACTCAATACTTGACAATCCCCGCCCACAGATCCCGTGGTGATACTTCGAGGTCTCCGGACGGGCTCTACTCACCGGGTTACAGTGATGAGGTGTTGACAAGACGTGATTTCAAAAAGTGACTTTCAGGGACCTGGAAAGCGGTAGCCCCACGAGTTGTTGGGGATTTCAAAGGCAAAGTTTGCGCAATTTTTAATTCTAAAGAATTTTAAGCTTTTGGCAAAAAGTTTATGTTGGTAGCGGCTCAACCCCTTAAAATCCAGAATTTGCCGAATGTGTAAACAATTAAACCACCCCATAGACTATATGGTTACGGTATGTATGATGAGTATTGTACTTTTTTAATAACGTCTTGTACTTTTTTTTTGTTATACATACATGTGTTGTACGTTTTCCATCAAATTTTCGTTTCCCGCCTTCATTTTTGGAATGATAAAGACTGTTTGATTTTCAGTAAAGTGAAATTTTACCAGTACAACAACAACAAAAAAAACCAAACCTGCAGCGTTGTCAACCTGCAATAGTGTGAAAAGAGTCAACTCAGCCACAGCACCTGGGACCGAGAAGCAACATTTTAGCCTACAAGAAGTGACAGCCAGATTCCTCCATCTCCACACCAGGTCGTCTCCACGAGGAGTTGTCCTCTGACATGAAGCAACGAGAACTCACCTTGACAGCTCCTTCGGAGCCTTCTTCTTTAAAGTCATCATATTTCATTACCTCCGCCATAATGAAACCTTTCTCGAAATCTGTGTGAATCTTCCCTGCAGCCTGAGGAGCCTTTGTCCCTTTCTGTCAAAAAAAGAGGGAAACAAAAAAAAAAGGAATTGTTCAAAAAGATGGATTACAGTTGCTGAATCAGTTCACCGATACATAAGGGTTTCCTGGTTGGACCTAAAAATGTTCCTTATGGGTAATGGAAAAACTATTGGCCTAATAAACTAATATTGAGATCCTACATTTTTGCTTGATGGCAAACCCATACATTATGGAAAAAACCCTGCAAATATAAAACATTTTTTTCAATTTCTCAATTTGAATGCCGATTTGACCAACATCTTCAGAGAAACAGATAAAACAAAAACATCTTCTAAGTAAACCTGTTTTTCTCCTGTACAATGAGTCTTCATAAGTTACATCTCACAGGTAAATACACATAAAATAAAGTCTACTGGGATCGCCAACTTTTTTTTTTTTTTTTTTTTGTAATTGCTTACTGTGAAGAAAAAACTAAAGATCGAAAACAAGCAGCCCTTCAAGGCCTTTGACTCAAAATTAAAAGATATCAGTCTTGCGTGACATCTCCGGACACACAAGTTCCAAGTCCACCACCCACGTTTGAGAAATAACAGTAACTTGAGGCTGCCTAATAACGCGTGTGAAGATGCTTACGATCCTGACATGGTAAAGCACAGTTTTTACAATACAAGATGTATTGGGCTAATATGGCTACTCACTGATGCTTACCTTACTAAATATCTGTGCACATTAGATACAGAGCAGATGTAATCATTCTTGTTATAAAAACCACCCTTCATTATTCCTTAGTTATGTCCCTCGCTAGGGGTAAAGTGGACGTTTATCACTCATCTGTCTTACTCAAGAAACTAGTGCGGACAAAGAAAAAAGCTAAAGCAAAGAAGCTAAATATCTACATGTTTTTGAAAAGTGTGCAAAGTAGACATAAAAATATATACAGAATTATTATTTTTTTTTTTTTAAAGATGTATCCAAAAATTTTGACACTTTTCAGTAATTCCATATCTTCTAGGGAGAACTGTCAAAAGTTTGACAAAGTTCTTAGGATATGAAAAACTTTCCAGACATTCCTAACCTGGAGCATGTACATTAAATATTAAACTACCTGCAGATCACTTACCGACAGCTCCTCCAAAAAAAATAAAAAATTATATATATATTATTTTCATTTTTTCTTAACTGTGTAATATTTCTTTTTCTAACAAATATATACTGTAATAAGAACATATGTGCATATACTGTATATATATATATATATATATATATAAAAAAAGATATGTATATATGTATGTATATATACATATATAGATATTATAGATATATATTTACAAATGTGTATGTATATATATATACATATATAAAACAAAAACACACACACCTATATATCTATATATAGATATCTATATATATAG
>NC_134359.1:61404384-61419384 GCF_048569485.1 Anomaloglossus baeobatrachus
TGAAAAAGTATTCAAGCTGTAGTGCGGCGTATCCGGTTTTAATAATCTTGGACAAGGCACTGAAACAAGAAAGCAAGCGATGAGTTATAGCGGTGCGAGAGAGGGACGGCGCAACTTAAGAACTGGATCTTACAAAAACCTTAAGGAGTCCCGGCTAACGTTAAATTAATCCCGTGTGTTATTTTTTATTTATTTATTTTTTTTAAAAAACACCTAAAATGTATTTCTCTTGCTTCCATCACTTGGTGGCTGTTTATATTAAAACATCAAAAAACACCACTATTTTATTTCTTTGCATAAGCTTCCCATGACGAAAGAATTTTTGGGCTGATTGTCGCCCTGTAAAAGTACCCCCCCATTTACTCCCCCCTTACCACCCCGACCGTCCTATGCTATAATTAAAAACCCTGCACTCGGGTGACAGATGACAGTTAAAAACTTAATTTAAAATAAATCTTTTCAACTCTGTCGCATGATAAAGAAAGGAGAAGATTCCCTCTTTATAATGGTAATTACTCTGTCATTTATTATTCTATCAGTGCAAGCAATTAAATTACAGCAAGGAAATAGTTGATAATAAAGTGTAGGGAAAATGAATGCTAATTAACCTTTGTGTCACTTTCTCTTCCAGATACTTCTGCTTCTCCTCATCACTCATGTCTTGCAGATTCAGTTCCAAGGCCCCACTAAAAGGAATGACCAAGGCCCCTGGGTCATGCTTGTCCACCCACTCCTTAATTTTTATCAACCTGTAGACAAAAGAGGGCACAACATTATCTTGTAGTGCATGCATGACGGTGCCACATTCATTATTATCAAGTAGCACATACATATTCATAAGAATCACGCGGCTTTATGATGCCACTTTCTTGTGTATTGCTTTCCAAGGTCAAGACATTTACCGGTTGTGATTGCTTCAGGTGTACTCCACTAATATTTCACTCTTATCTGCTTTTACTTTGGACCTTTTTTTTTTGTGCGTGAAGTATTAATATTTGAAAATGGTAAAAAAAACCCCCACAACCCACAAAGTTGGGCTCTGTTCACTTTTACTTTTTTCTGCAGTCTCGGGAAAAAAGACAGAAATCACGACGGAACGCCACAAACCTATAGTAAGTCAATTGGGCACCGGTAAAATTTGCTGTGCAACTGATCTGTCCAGATTGCCACTTCTACATGGTGGCCACAATGGCGGTGTGATCACAGTCCTAGGGCTTGTGCGCAAACTGCTTTTGTTTCTTCAGTGAAAGCACCACCTTCCGGCAGAAAAACGCATAAAAAAGCATGCATTTTTTCTGTGCTTTCGCCTTTGCGTTTTTTTTAACATTGTTAATGGCAATAACGTAGAAAAGAAGTGACATGCTGTTTCTTTTTTTCTGCAACAAAAACTGCAGGCAAAAAAAGAAGCAACGTGCGCACAGCTTTTTGGATTGGTCATAGACTTTACTGGGGAAGGTCATATATGCAGTTTAGGACCACAAACTGCACCAAAAAAGCAAAAGAAGCAACGTGCGCACAGCTTTTTGGATTTCCCATAGACTTTACTGGGGAAGGTCATATATGCAGCTTAGGACCACAAACTGCACCTAAAAGGCAGAAAAAATGCAACAAAAAAAGCAGTGTGCGCACAAGGCCGTAGGCCTCTTTCAAATGTCTGTGTTTCTAGTACATGTGGCATCCATTTTTAAGGATACCCATTATAGCCTATGGTGTTGCTCACATCCGTGTTTTACTTGGTCCGCTTTTTCCGGCAGCATGGAAGGGCCAATACAAGTCTGTGGGTCCATGAAAAACACGTAGAGCCCAAGGATGGCTTCCATGTTTAACATTACAAAGGATAGGAGAAGCTTTGAAATTTCTTTAGCAATCCATGAAAAACACGGATAACACATGTATGGTAAAAAGGGACATATGGATGCAAAACACTGATGACCCCGGTACCATTTTTTCACGTGTGGCTTTTATACGGACAAGGAGGCCTTAGGCCAGTTTCGCAATTCCGACACAGTCTAACTGCAAAGTCTAAACTGCCTGCTGGTCTCTTGTCTGGGACACAATAGCCTCATAGATACCAACGGCCGCTACGGGCAATGGAGTCCAACCCTGGACCATAAATGTTGGAAGTTTCCAACTAGCCGAATAATTTTAAGAGGTAAAAAGGTAGGAAACATCTGGTCCCATTTGGGGACAGTTTTCCCCCTAGAAATAGAAGGGCCTCACAAAACCACATGGTAATCAATCTTCTGGGGTTTTGCATGTTCCAGAAACTGCAGATACGGTAATTTATCAAATAAAAAATAACTGGGTTAATGTAGGCCATCTTTAAAAATGGGTTCAACAGTAGAGATGATGCCTCACAATCAGGGGCACAATAGTAACTTTTGGCTCGACAGCCGCATACAGAAAGCTGCTGAGCCCAAATTGTGAATTAATTCACCACCACAAAGCAAAGACAACTGTTAGTATTGCTTAAAGGGGATGTCCAGAATTAGAAAAAAAAATATTTTATATTTATATAAAAATATATATAAAATATATATATTTTTATTTTTTTTTAAACAGGTTCAGCACCATTACTCTTCTCTGAGGGTTGTGTGTTTAATTGCAGCCTATTCCTCTATAAGTAAAGGGTGCTTAAAGGGGTTTTATAGTCTCAGAAAACTTGGACGCAGTTTGTTAAAAAAAAAAAAAAAAAGTCCTGTACTCACCCTCCCCAGGTCCAGTGCAAAGTGCTGCTTCCAGTGTCTGTTACTGTCTGCTGCTTACATCAACAGCGCTGCAGCCAATAACTGAGCTAAGTTGTCCTGCTCGAGTTAATGTGACGAGCCAATGAGATCACAGAATGGTTGCAGCACCATCGACATTATGTCAGTGCTGTAGATAACAGACGTTGAAAGCAGTGGTGGACCAGGGGATGGTGCGTAAAGCAAAGTGTTTTCTTTAAATAAAATACAGAATGGGGGACAGGGGTTTCTGAAACTGTAAAACCACTAACTGACACAGATCATGAACAGGTGCTAGTTATGGAAAATAGCATGTCCTTATTATGACATACCCCTATTAAAGGCTCATAGATATTGGCTCTAGCAAATTACTAAAGTAAGGCTGATTGCACAGGGTGCGTTTTTATAGCATTTTTGAGTGCACCTTTGTCACAAAACTGTCCGCAGGGGCATGCTTATATGCTAATGGAACCAACTGGTAAGGGGAACTAACACCCAGGGCACTAGTCCCCTCGCTCATTAGCATACGGTAAAAGATCTTTAGAAATACTTTTTCTAAAGATCTCTTTATTTATGCTACTAGATACAGGGATGGTTAGGCAGTGATTAGCAATATGCACCCAGAACTGCTCGTGATTCTGGGTGCATATTGGACCTGACGGGTCCTTTTTGCAGTATTTTTCTACCCCAGAATGCATGAAAAACGCATGCAAAAAATGCATAAAAATGCACAAAAAAGCTGCAAAAATTAAGCATTTGTACTGTCAAGAGATGCATAAATGGTGCAGAAATGTCTGCAACCAAATACTCAACATGCTACATTGCTTAATACTATAAAATAATAGAAAAAAAAAAAAATAGACTACGAAAATGAATACAAACGAATACTAGCACACTACATTGTCTCCACTATTAGGCAGAGACCATCTGAGTTTCCGCCCACTACAAGTCTCGTACAGATGTGTATGACTCCTTTCGCAGATGCATACATATTTCATCTCACGCATATATAAAAGAAACAATAGAATTTAGAAATTACAGAAGCGGCGCCACTAAACGTCTCATTTTGAACAATACAATAACTGGGGTTTGATCGCAAGCTAAGCTGCTGCAGCTACTGGAGGTTAATGAAATAATATATAACTTGGGCTTAGCAAAAGCTCAGATTTCTGCTAAAGAAAACAGAAATTTGCATACATTATCTCCGACGGAATCTCGCTTTATATATATATCATTTGTAATGATAATTGAAGAACAAGGTTTCAGAGCTGCACTTATGTCACTGTTTACACACCACACAATTTACATTCCTGATCACATGAATCCACATGTCCTCCGCTACTGGCGATGAGCATTTCTGATCAACACGAGTAATAAACCTATGTTATACTGTGCGGACATTATATACTTACTATACAGTGTGTCCACCCATATCCTGTTCACCGCCATTAACTTGAGAACGGCGGCAGCTATAGGCATAGAAGCATAGAAGTGGTGTCTAGGTATAGTAAAATAGCCATGCTCTAAACAATGAAACCACCTATAGCGCCACCTGGTGGAAAACAACGGAGTTAGCATTTTTATCTCGAAAACGGAATGAGATAGAGAAAAAAGTGAATTACAAAGTTATAGGGCATCATCATTTCAATACGATTCGACACCTTGCATACAGAAATGCTATGATTAGAACGTGTAAAACTCACAAGGCTGCGGACGTGGAGCGATACCTCATGGAGACCTTGCTACAAGTCATTGGGTATGGTGGCTGCATGGAGTGGCCTCCACGCTCACCTGACCCCATTGGACTTTTTTCTGTGAGGTCACATCAAACAGCAGGTGTATGCGACCCCTCCACCAACATTGCAGGACCTACGACGATGTATTACAGATGCTTGTGCAAACGTGTCACCTACCATATTGCACAACGTGCAGCAAGATACAGTATGCTGTGCAGAGTCCAGATGTGCATTGCAGCTGACGGGGGCCACTTTGAGCATCAATGTTAAATGAGCGCCATATGCGTGACCATCATTCAATGTTTTGGTGGGGGGTCATGGGTTTCATATCATAGCATTTCTGTATGCAAGGTGTCGATTCGTATTGAATTGATGATGCCCTATAATTTTGTAATTCCCTTTTTTCTCTATCTCGTTCCGTTTTTGAGATAAAAATGCTAACTCCGTTGTTTTCCACCAGGTGGCGCTGTAGGTGGTTTCATTGCGTAGCGCATGGCTACTTTACTATACCTAGACACCACTTCTATGCCTATAGCTGCGGCCGTTCTCAAGTTAATGGCAGTGGACAGGATATGGGTGGTGGACACACTATGTATGGTATAGACTTACTTCCTAACAGTCCCAATTTCTCCAGGACAGTCCCGCTAACAAAAGCGCAAAAAGCACGGTGTTTAGTCAAACCTTGCCCAAAGGTAGGAAGTCTTAGGTGGTCCTAGAAGTGAGGCTTTAAATGTTCTGATTTTGGCTACCGAAATGTTTGTAATTATGTATACCATGTGACCCCCAAAATAAGACAGGGTCTTGTATTATTTTTTGCTCTGAAATATTGCCCAGGACTTATATTCAGGAAATGTCTTATATTTTCCCATGAACAACTGGGAACAATCCACAATTATTCTTGAACAACATTTATTCAAATATAATTAGTCCTCACATTCTAGAACATCAACATTTTGTGTTAATCAGATTACTATTGCAAATGCACATTTTCTTATCTGATCTGCTATTCTCATGGTGCAGAGCCAGTCCTATAGTGGGGGTATATACTATATTTACAAAGATTTAAATTACCTGCTTACATTTATTATTCTCTATGTACTGTTAAGTATACCCCCAAAAGAAAGCAGACACCACATAAAAGAATTGCACTTACCAGACCCCAAACAATTAAAGTTAGTAAGTGAATGGGCTCTCACATACAAATCACCATCGCTGTCAGGTTCCCCTTCATTGCACAGTGGTTGGCTCCCCCTGGTGACTGGAAGCAGTGCAGCCGAAATAGCGAGGGATCTGACAACGATGCAGATCTCTGTGGGAGAGCCCATCCACCCCCGGCACTTGCCAACTGTAATGGTTTGGTGTAATTTGTTTCATGATCTAACCATGAATAGGAGCTATGCTGAAGTATCTGGCAACGGCTGCGGCACATAGAGTGGAGCAGTACAGAGTTTGCATCCGGTTGAGCTTACATCATCTGATCAGTGTTGGCGTCAGGTGTTGAACCCCCAATGCCATGATATTGATTACCTATCTGGATGATAGGTCATCAATATCTGGTGCCTTATAATTCATTTAATTCCAGTTTTCCAAATTTCTTGTATTATACTGTGATAGTTAAGGAAACAGGTCAACCGATTTAAGCTTTCCAAGCTACAACTGACAGGTTCCCTTTAACGTAGCACGGGATTCACATTGACAGTATATTGTTTGTATGACTTCTAATTAGACAACAATCTTGAAAAAAGGGAAATGTTAGAAAAAATCAATGACAATAGGAAAGACAAATTACCATAATTTAAGCTGGCGTCTATGAGAAATTAACCCTGGGGTGTGAAGTGTAAAGTTTCTTCTTGTGCAGAGTGCCCAGTTGGTTTAGGAAGACTTATAGGCCCTGCAATGCTCCCTGGGAATTTAAATATGCAAATAGCCACCTCAGAGAAGAAGAGGATAGGAACTCTAGTGCCAACAATCGCATGAAACATATCTAAAACTCAGTATCAACCCTTTAAAAGAGACCTTGCCACATATGAAGCCAAATCAGATGCTTTACTTAGAGACTTGTTTCGGGATATTTGCCCTCATCAGTGCAAAGCAGGAAAACTGCAGAGGCATTTGTAAAGTTTCTCCTTCTGGGAATGCTTATGTGAAATAGGAGCTGGGATTATAATATAGGCTTTAAGAATGCAGATCTCCCAATATCTACATTTGTTTATTATTTCCCAAAAATATACCTGATATTTTGGCAGGAAAACGTTTTGAGCCTATTTTAGCCAAAATTCTACAATAGGCATAAAAGTCTTGTTCTCAGCGTAATGAAAACTGAATGCATATTTCAACCATCAGTAAATTAAAAAAAACCCAACAGATTTTACTTTCATGGTTTGAAAAAAAATAAATTAAAAAAATAATATATAATTGTATATGTATATATATATATATATATATATATATATATATATATATATATATACACACATACACATATATATTTATATATATATATATATATATATATTTTACATATATATATATATATATATATATATGTAAAATATATATATATATATATATATATGTGTATGTGTGTATATATATATATATATATATATATAAAATTATATTTTTGTTTTATGGCTTCTATGAAAACTGATGTTTTCTTTAGATTCTGTGGTGTCCGATTATCACAGTACATACCAGACTGTGGAATGAGGTAACAGTGAATCTGTCAGTGAGCTCATCTGACAGCTGGGCCTCTAAACCTTATGTCTTTTCACCCGAAGAGCCATTTAACCTGATATTTGACCAAATGAGATTGCCCCTTTGGTGTAGTCATGTATGCCACACAGGTGTCAATAGTCTTTAATGCAAGATAGAAACAAGATTAATAGTTTATCACAGCTGTGCCATGTTTATTTTACGAGGCCTACTCATTTGAATTATTTAATTGACCTATTACCAAAGCACATTTTAATTAATAGATCTTGGAATATGATAAGTTGCACATTTGGATGTGTTGATCAAAATGTTTCTGTGCTGAGATAACCTTATAAATGTTCCCCTGCTACGTGCGGTCTTACTTGCTATGTCCGACCGTCAAGAGCAGCTCCAGTCAATGGTTGGCACAAACTACAGTTCTTGTTCAGGGAAGACGCATAAAGTCATTTAAAGGGGTTTTCCCATGAACAAAGTTGATTTTAATCAATAGATCTTGTAATAATAATAATTTCCACAATTGGATGCAGTTAAAAAAAATGTTCCTGTGCTGAGATAATCTTATATATGTGTCCCTGCTGTGTACTGTGTAATGGCTGTGTCTGACCGTACAGGGACATGGTCTGATCATACCACATCTCCTGGGCAGGGGAGGATGCAAAAGAGTATACACACATTATAAGCACAGGATCACAAATTATTCTTTGTTTGAGGTAAAACATTTTTAAAAACCGGCAGGGAAATGTTTTACCTCACAGAAAGAATCAGCTGTGATACCGTGCTGTAATGTCTGTGTACTCTTTTGCATCCTCCCCTGCCCAGGAGCTGTGGTATGATCAGACCATGATCCTGTTCGGTCAGACACAGTCATTATGCAGCACATATCAGGGACACATATATAAGATTATCTCACCACAGGAACAATTTTTTAACCACATCCAGTTGTGGAAATTATTATTATTTCAAGATCTATTAATTAAAATTAACTTTATAAGTGGAAAATCCCCTTTAATATAAGTGAATATACAGATGACACAGCAGGGGCTGCTGCTTTCTGTGAGTAAAACATTTCCCTGCCTGTTTTATCACAGGAGCGAGTGTTTGTCACGTCTCAAGCTTTCTGAACTCATCATAAATCAACTTAGTGATGTAGGACTTTCAGCGGCAGTTGCTCTCATATGTGCATAAGTTGATTTATCATGAGGTTAGAGGGCTGAAATGTGACAGAAACACTCGCTCCTGTGACAAGACAAGAAGAGAAACGTGTTACCATAAACTAGAGCAGCTCTGCATGGTAGAACGGCAAACAACAGAACATAGCAGGGACACATATAGAAGATTATCTCAGCTCAGGAACATTATTTATTTATTTTTTTAAGGCATCCAATTGTGGAACTCATCAATCCAAGGTCTACTAACTAAAACGTACTTTGTTCGTGGGAAAAACTCCTTTAATGCAGGACAGTGGTTGTACATTATGGGCGAATAACCTATTTGATGTAAGTTATTTTATAATATACATACAGTATATATATTTTATATATATATATATATATATATATATATATATATATATATATATATAAAAATAAAAAAAATATATATAAAAATATATATATATATAAGAAAAAAAAAAAAAAATATATATATATATATACACACACACACACACACACACACACACATATATACATATATATATATATATATATATACATATACACACATATATACATATATAAATATATATACATACATATACACACATATATACATATATATATATATAATTTAAAGCAGATTACATAACAGGATATCTAGTTTTCATTTCTCTAGAGAAATATGACAGAAAACACAACTACACCAACCTAAACATCTTTTACTCTTAAGTGCTCCGGCGTTTAAGAAAAAAAAAAAAAATGTTTGAAAATGGGATGAGAGGACTAGACGTGGAGGTTTGTCCCCACTGGCTTCTATCCACTCATTCTTCTAGATTGACAGGTCTTTTCATAAGCACACATACTAAGATACCTGTCCAGTTAGCTGAGCGGGCGGGGAGAAGACATTGTAGACACACCTGCGCAACTGAGCAGAGTTTCAGAGTATAACCTAAGTTTGTAAAGCGGAATTAGGCAAGAATTATGCAACAGGTTCCCTTTAAAGGAATCCTGTCTCCAGGAATTTCTCTTATAAGCAGCTGCCACCACCCAGGTTGCGCTGTATAACATTATACTCCCCTGCGGGGCGGTCAGGTACAATAGGCGTCAATGGTTTTGGGACTGGCGCCTCCTCTCTTCCATCAGTGCTGTCATCCTTCTACGCTCTGTGTGGCTACATCACGTGTGCTACGCATGCTACATCATCCACAGAGGCCTCCATTGCGCTGCTGCACATGCAGACTTCTCTCTGCCCTGCTGCAGGCAGATCAAAGTATTGTAGTGCGCATGCTTTTCCTCATGGCTGTACTTTGCTCTGTCTTCAGCATGGCAGATCAAATTGCGCATGAGCAGGATTGCATTTGTGGCCTGTGTGGATGATGTAGGATGAGTCATCCACATGGAGCTGGGCAAGAGTAAGGCGATGGACAGAAGAGAGGAGGCTCCAGACCCGAGAGCAGTGACATCCATTGGACCGGACCTCCCCCTAGCTGAGTATAATAAAGGTGATTTTTACGTTATACACAGCGGCCAGGGCTCTTATATACAGTATTCTAGAATGCTTTGTATAAGGCTATGTGCCCACGCTGCGGAAAATGCGCGGATTTTGTCGCGGATTTCTCGCGGAAAAGCCGCGGATTTCCCGAAAATCTGCAGCTCAGGCACTTCCCAGCCATTTCTATGGCATTTTGGAAATGCTGTGCCCACGCTGCGGATTTTTCCGCAGCGGATTTCGTGCGGATTTTGATCCGGAAAAATCTGCAACATGTCAATTATTGTTGCGGATTTTCATCCGGATTTTGGCTTTAAAATTGGGGAGAAAAAAAAAAAATCAGCACGAAAATCCGCGGCAATTCCGCGGTAAATCCGCGGCAAAACCGCACCTTTGAAAAGGTGCGGATTTTGCGGGAAAGCTGCGGATTTTGATGCCGAAAAATCCGCAGCTACATTCTCCCGTGGACACAGAGCCTAAGGGCTCACTGGTGATGGCCGCAGCTAATGGGGGAAAAGCTGGTGACAGGTTCCCATTAAGAGGATATTTTATTAAAATACAGACGCAAAAAAAATTAATGGTAGGTTAAAATACACTCCTGAACACTAAAAGTGTAACACCAAGGAAAAGTCATAGAATTATTAAAATCACCAATGGATAGATATGCAAATGATAAAAAAAATAGGAACAAAATATAAAATAAAAGAAAAAAGAAAAAAACTTACCTAGTATGAGTGTCTCGTGCAGAACACCCCACACACACACCTTGGCTGCTATCAATGAGATTATTAATGGTTGTCTGAGGCACATATGGCTCTGTGCGCACGCTGCGTTTTTGGGTGCAGTTTTGGTCTCAAAACTACATGCACTTCCTTCCCTATCAAAGCCTATGAGATTTCATTTTTGCTGTCCGCACATTGCAGTTTTTTTTGGCTGCGTGGTGACCACTGCAGCATGTCAATTCTTTTTGCGTTTTGTCACCTATTGAATGCATTAGACAAAAACGCAGCAAAAAACGCAGCAAAAACTACACAAAAACGCATGCTTTTTTTTATGCGTTTTTGTGCGATTTTTTTTGGGGCCAAAAATACATCTTTGTGGTCAGAAAAAGATGCAGTGTGCGGACATAGCCTTATGCTGCCATAAATGAACTTGGGTTAAACCATCAAGATCCGCTGCTGGCAGCTCCTTTTACAATTACTATTCATTGATGTTCTAGAAGGGAAACAAGTCTGAAGACCCTGCAGGCCATGGGAGCACGTTTAGGCCACGGAGGCAGCTCACGGTAGCCCGAGTAACATGCGACCTGGCTTTTTCATATTTAAAAATATTTCTTTGTACTTTTTGGGGATTATCTGGTGATCGTGGGCCCAGGGCTGGTATGATGCACAATATATATGTATAATTACCAACAAAAAATGTTGCCATTATGTGATGCATGAACATTTGTTCCAAATATTAAGCAAGAATTGCTTTATAAAACGTAATATAATCCTGATTGTTGAAATCACTAAGTGTTCTTCTGAATATAAATCCACATAAAAAAAAAAAAAAAAGGCTTGCGTATCGGGCGCTAATACATTTCCCAATATACCGCCAATTGTAAATGAGCGCCACCAACTTACCGTGCACCTTCACCACACGCAAAATGTATCAGATTTGGTTCGGAACTGCTCGAATGGGGCTTTTTTCCTACTAAATTCTTGCTTTCCAGTCAGTGAAAGGGTTACATTTCCACGCCGCAGACGGCAAGCAGTGCGCTGCCATTTTAACAGGATTTCTGCTCAGTCCTTGGAGAGATTATTTGCATTCCTCGGGACCTCTATTGTGAAATTCAGATGAATAAAGACTTACAAATCATTTTTGTGCCGCCACTGAGAGACTGAGAGCCAGTGAATGCTCTATTGTACCTTAACTATAATTGGCAAGACAGGCAAAAACCTGACAGTGTAGAGAAGCACAAGCTTAATAACAAAGGAGAATATCTTAAAGTGTTGACAGATGATCTTCACAATGCAGAAGCAAAGCTGCTACATTCTGGCAGTAAATGAGCACAGAGGTGTAAAGGTTCCTGAAGTGACTGACATCGGACCAGCCATTTCTTCTCAGACGGAATATGGTTGGAAAGCGCTGTCTGCTGTTATACTGGTGACTTGTTCTTCCTATTCCATGTACAACACGTCGCCTAAACCGAATAAGACGGAACAAGCCGCATAGCAAACAAAAAGCCGGCGGTAATGTCATCACCGAATTCACCATAAAGGCAATATATGAGCGTATGGCACAAAAAAAAAAACAAGGCATATCCAACTCGGAGAAATTGGTGGAGGGGCAAAGATCTTATACAGGGTGAAGCACAGAATTCCTAAAATATCAGAATTCCGTTACTGATACTAGGCCCTTGTATACGCGAGTATCCCCATTACACCATGCTGTTAGTAACTAATAACGATTACAACCTGAGATTAACCCTAGAACGCATACCTGGGGCCTCGCAGGCCTGCTAGGTGACTTGTTTTCTATGGTTGCGCGTTCTAGGGTTAATTATCTGCGCTGATAACATGAACACACTGGGAGAAGGACTCATAAGCAGCATGTGCACATGTGGATTTTTTTCAGCACATTTTTCCATACCAAAAAACAGAGAGTTTCATACCCCTGAAGAAGCTGGTTATTCTACATGGCATCGTGGTAAGAAAGCGAAACGTACGTTGGGGTTTGATTTGGGGGGGTGTCACCATTCTCCCATTGAGCAGCATTTAATTTCCTTCAGAATGGACTTTGACACATGCAGTTTTTGCACTAATACTAACAGAGTTACATAGGATTAATATTGTCTTGCAACTCACCATTTTGTCCTGTGCTGTATTCTTTGGGGTTGTTTATATATATATATATATATATATGTGCACATGCACTTTATTATCAATATCTGCATTTGTATAATGTCCACCTTATCCCCCAATGTTTATCTTGCCGCAACCAAGAATTATATGTATTCACTGTCCTTTTGTTCAATTTTTGGGTCATATTTATGGACATAGTCTTTATGACTTTAACATATTAAATTGTACTTTTTAATCCAATAAAAATATTTGCATTTATACTCCTTGCCTTCCTGTTGTTTGCTAAAGTAAGAATGCTCCCAAAAGAGAAGTTTTAGTTTTTCATTTTTATCAATTAACAAAATACCAAGTGAATGTACAAGAGAGAAATTTAAGTCAAAGCAATAATTAGTGTGACTGGTTTTTGTCTCTAAAACATTATCAGTTTTTGAACACAGTTTTTGAAGGAACTCGGCAGGGAGTTTGTTCCAAACATCTTGGAGAACTGACCACAGATCTTCTGTGTATTTCATTTGTGCAAAATCATCCGTCAGTTTCTATAATCCCAGACAGACTCGATCATGCTGAGATTGTGGCTCTATCGAGGCTGTATCATCACTTTCAGAACTCTTTGTTCTCCTTTACCCTTAAGATAGTCCGTAATGCAATTAGCTGTATTTTGTGGGTCATTGTTCTGCTGTTGAATAAATTTGGAGCCAATCACATGCCTCCTTTATGGTATTGCATGATGGGTAAATAGCTGTCATTCTCAGCATTGAGGACACCAAAAAATGAGCAACACTGAGGACCGTAGACGAAGTGGTCGACCAAGGAAACAGTGGAGCAGATGAAAGACACATCATGCTTATTTCCCTTCGAAATGAAAAGTTGTCCAGCTGTGCCACCAGCTCAGAAATGGCAGAACCAGTGGGATTCAGCTACACCCACAAATTGAATGGAGATGTCAAGCTAGAAATGGTCTTCATGGAAGAATTGCGGCCAAAAACTAGACATTGGAAGAAGAATCAAGGCCAAGTGACTCAATAATGGGTGTCTGCAGGTAACGGTGAAGCTTCGTGGAGACTCCTTGCAAGTTTGAGGCTGCAGTTCAGCAAACGGAGTTGGGGATTTAGTCAGGATAAATGGTGTCCTGAATGCTGAGAACTACCTGCAGATATTTATCCATCTTGCAATACCATAAGGTAGGAGTCTAAGTGGCTCCAAACTTGTTCTGCAGCAGAAGAACAACCCCAAACCTACAGCCAGTGTCATTGACGACTATCTTTAGCATAAGAAGCACAAATAGTCCTGGAACTGATGATCCGGCCCCCGCAGAGCCCTGATGTCAGCATAGAGTCTGGGACTGCAGGAAGAGACAAAGACTTTAGCAAACCAACATGCACAGTTCTTTAACATATTTGCAACATCTTCCTTACCGAATCACTTCAAACACAGTGTACAAGTGTACCTAGAAAAAATGCTGCTGTTTTGAAACCAAAGGGCGGTCACACAAAATATTGATTTAATGCCGATTTATCATTTGTTCATTCATTTTGCAATTTGTTGATAAAAAAAAATAAAACTATTAACAATAAGAAAATAGTCTTAAGGCCCAGTTACACGTAACAATATATTGCTGGAGTCACGGATTCCGTGACGCACATCCGGCATCGTTCGCGACGTCGTTGTGTGTAACAGCTCCGAGCGATTGTTAACGATGGAAAATACTCACCTTATCGTCCATCGTTGACACGTCGTTCCCTTTCAAAAAATCGTTGATTGTTGAGGTCGCAGATTGTTCATCATTCCCGAAGCAACACACATCGCTACGTGTGACATCCCGGGAACGACAAACAACAGCTTACCTGCGGCCGCCGGCAATGAGGAAGGAAGGAGGTGGGTGGGATGTTACGGCCGCTCATCTCCGCCTCTGCGCTTCTATTGGGCGGCCGCTTAGTGACACCGCACAAACCGCCCCCTTAGAAAAGAGGCGGTTCGCCGGCCACAGCGACGTCGCTAGGCAGGTAAGTCCGTGTGACGGGTCCTAACAATGTTGTGCACCACGGGCAGCGATGTTGCTGTGACGCACAACCGACGGAGGCGGGTACGCTCGCTAGCGATATCGCTGCGTGTAACGGGGCCTTTACTTTGAAGAATTTTTTCAATACATGCCTACAACTTTTACCCAGTATTGTACATATACATTTATTGAAATGTGCTTTCTCTTGGCTTTGCTAAATGTCAAAAGGGGATAAAGCACAGCTCTTCAATTAGTAAATGTATAGCAGTTTGAAGGTTATGGGTACCTTTCTTCTGGGAAAAATATTTTATTAATTAAAAGGGGAGTGCTGAGTT